>NC_088863.1:65736468-65758968 GCF_032884065.1 Artemia franciscana | reverse complement strand
AACAAAAGGGAGTGTCTGTAATAGCTTAAAAATAGCTAAGGATATTAAATTGAAACTTTCAGGGAATATTGAAGGGGGTGTTAAACTAAATCAAATGACGCCATGTGTCTTTTGATCTTGCGAAACACATTATCCTTGGGAAAGATTGGGAGAGACATTATTATTGAGAGGGAGGAGGGTATTTATAAATATGCGCCTCCAAAAAGACTGAGGGGATGAAATGAGGAGTAATAAATGACACTATGTGCATGAAGGTTGTTCAAAGGGCGTATCTGCGATGTCTCAGGAAAAATATGGGTACCAATTTGATTCTTTTGTGCATAGCCTATTACTTTGGATGTTATACTAAATCAAAAGACACTATCTTTATCCAGGTTTTCCATCTGTAATATTTTTGGAACAAATAAGGGTACCTATGGAAACTTTAACATGTTGTGAGGGATATCAGTATCCCAGGAACAACTAACGATATTAAATTGAAAGTTTCAGGACTTTTTTAGGGGCGATTTAAAACTAGATCAAAAGACACTATGTTCATCTAGGTTCTCGTATAAGATGTTGAAGTTAATGAATCTTACATTTTGGAAATTAGCATCAAAAGTTAATTCTTTTGATGCTGTTATACAAACCCCCTTTGCAGACTTCGGTTGCTATCTGCTTGAGTTGCTCCCTACTTACCGTTCATTACCTTGAATTATTTGATTACAAATTGCACAAACCACATACTGTGAAGTCCTACAAAGTTTCCGGAAATAATAGAAGCCCCCAAAAATTGACAATGTATTGGCTTCCTCTAATTTAGCACGTGGTGAGCTGAAAATGATAAACGTTTCCAAGTGTCATTTTTATTTGGGATCAATGACTTTCTCTGTCAACTTTGGCTAGCTCATTTGAGAATAAATTATGATGTGCTCTCTGACAAATAACCGATGAAAATCAAATATAAACATTTTTAATGGAAAAGAAAACCTTAAGCTTTTGTTACGGTAGTGGAATCATAGTTATCGCATAATGCAAAGCTCACCTATTAAAGAATAGTAATTCGCTGAAATGGTCTAGCTTTTCAAAAGTCACCTTAATCAGAACAGGGGCAGATTTTCAGCAAAGTATTAGGGGGGGGGGATGTGACAAGGGTGCCAATAATTTTCCAATTTGAAAAATTACTTTAAAAGAAAGTGAAAACAGAAAAAAAAACAAGGAATGGGGGCCCCAGAAAAAAAACTTGATGCAGGGGGGATACCCACGGCCTCCCTGGATCCACCAATGAATCAGAAAGATATTAAAGTCGGGGTACAGGATGGCATTTTATATTTGATCATCTCGTTTATGGTCTGGGGACTTGGTACCTGTTTCTAATTGACTTAATTCAAACAAGGATTCTCAGTCCAAGTATTATTTGGGATTACATTTTAACTGGGAACGATTCTTGTGATTATTTTGTCCATTTACTGAGTAACGAAACTGTGGTACTCTTACCTGGTTATGCCATGGGACGAAACTGTTTTCCAGTTTGTATTAAGCCCTGGGAAATGGGATTTCCATAGACTTCAACGGCGGTCGTCATATACTATCCCTTACTGAATACGTCTCCTTAGCCCACAAATGGCTACGGATTGCCAACCGAGGCATTGTAAACTGAGGGCGTTGCCATCGTGCGACAATGAGAGCCTAAAAGTTTGATTCTGGCATAAAAAATGGATCAAGCCTAAAATGTCGGTGTCCATGCCGAATCGGCTGGAAAGCCTTAGAATTATATACTTGATATTGACTAATTTGTAGAGTCAATTTTACTTTATGAATTTCATTACAAATGCAGTTGGCGTTTGTATTTTTGAGACACAAAAAGCCTGGTTTGCAATCGAATGTTTGAATAGCTTAACGCTATTCGTGTTCAAAAGCGAGTTGGGTTTTGCAAAATGGTCCTATACCAGGCTGAGGGATGGAAAAGGGAATGGGAATTAACTGGGAATGGGAATAGGAAATGGGAATTACTGAGGGATGGAAACGGCGAGGAGAGGGAGAATGAAGTATATGGAAAGTACATAAGAAATAGTAAAATAATCGTTAAAAGTAAAATGTTTAAGGGGGCAAAGGGAAGACATGAGATCAAAATATAATTCCAAATCATTTCTAAGAGGAATTCTTTCGTTTTTGGCACGATGGTATAATGGTTGTTGAGGTGTGTTTGGGGGACTGTGGTTGGGGGACCTCCAAAAAATGTGTTTTTGATAAAGTAAATGGCTAGATGCAAGGCTATGAAGCTGTAGAGTCTGTCCATTTTTTTTACGCTTAAGTTTGGTGCTTTATGGTTTTGCTGATGTTGGTTTTGTTGTTCTTGGTGTTTAGGAAACCAAAATAGTAATGATAATTTAAACTTTCAAGTCAAAATAGTTGACTGCTCTAAAAGGCAGAAAAATTAGCGAATTCTATTATTTATAGAATTTCTAAATCACCCGTCGTGCGTTACTGCAATCTAAAAAAAAGGAAAGGAAATTCAAACCCACCCTGGTATTCAGAGGGATCGAGTCACAAATAAGAAAAAAACGCGATAATACAGTGAAGTGTTAAAAAAAAATCAAATTTTTCTCAAATCTCATGCTCTCCATAATAGTTGATCCAAAACTGAACAAAGTTGTCCTTGTTCTCACCTTTGACTCATTCTTTGACCTGAAAGATGGAATTTTATGAAGAGGGCAATAAAAAAACTGGTTTTGTTAGATAAAAAGGTCACAAAGACTGTAACAATGGGGAACACATTGAATTTTATATTGCTTTTCTCTTAATAAAAACTTGTATAGGGCATAATAAGCCAACTCCCGGTTTTTGATAGTACAAGCATTTTAAATTTGTCAGAAAAACTTTATTTGGTAAGTAAATTGACTTCAAAACTTTTAAGCGCGGTAAGACTTATATATTATGAATCAGAGAAAAAAGGCTTTCTAATGAGCTACTAGTCAAGCAGATATGGTTTAGTCTCTAAAAATAGTATCCGACCCCTTAAAATCTCCTCTGCTCTGATCTAATTGAGTTTGTGGTTATAATTGTGGTGATTGGCAGCTCATTTAAAATTTTTCATCTGGCCGATGATAAAACTCACGTTTTGATATGAATAGGAACCTTGTTCTCATTCTTTGACCTTAAAGATGGAATTTTATGACCAGGGCAATAAAAAAACAAAAAAAACCCAACTAGTTTTGTTAAATAAGAAAGTCACAGAGAGCTGTAACAATGGGGAAAATATTGAATTTTATGATAAATCCTATGGCTATTGCTTTTCACTTGATAAAAACACTATATAGGACATAGTAAGCCAAAGCAAGGCCAACGCCCGGATTTTTGTAATACAAGCCTTTTGAATTTGTCAGAAAAACTTTATGTGGGAAGTAAATTGAACTCGAGACTTTTAGATGTTGTAAAATGTATATATAATGAATCAGAGAAAAAAGGGCTTTCAAATGAGCTTCTAGTCAAGCAGATATGATTTAGTCCCCAAAAATAGTATCTGACCTCTGGAATCCCATGTGTTCTGAGTCAATTCTGTTAAAGTATTTTTTAATAGTTATTTATGTTATAGGAGACACAATGTGACAATACTTGTATAATTTTTTTTTACATTGGACGATCGGCGATGGGTGTTTCCTTAAAAATTTGGGAACACTGAACATAGGCCGATGACCAGGACAATGGGCTATTAGTTCAGGCTGGTCCTGTAACTTGATGTAGGCTAATATCTCATTTTCCATGGTGGTTTTCTATACCGAGTTTTCTGATAGTGATAGGGAGGGCATATTCCACAAAGACTTTTTGCTGAAAAATTTTTTCTGGCGGAGGAGGTTTTCCAGACGGAAAAGTCTAGCACCAATCCTATGTATTTTCGGATGAAATATGTACTTGCATAATGCAAATTGATCATGCTAATGGAATTTTCTAAGGTACTTGTTTAGTGCCTAAATGGTCCTATACTTTTTGGGGTGTCGTGGGGGGGGGAGTGTCGGATAGTTCATAGACTTAAATTATTCCCTTCTATATCCCTTCTTTTGACACACATAAGCTTAGGTTTTTTTTTTTTTTTAGCTATAAAATGATTTGATGAACGTTTTCAAATCCTTTTGATTTTCGTCCTTTTACAAGCACGAAATTTTTTTTTTTGCAGTATGACACAAATTTAAGAACTAACTGCAATAACTATTTTATTTTTTTCAAGAATCAATTTAGCATTGACCCCTGTGGCAGTCTTTTCCCCTCTAATAGAATAATCTGTCAAGCAATCCATCGACAAAATTTGGTTTTTTGTTTGTGTTTGTTTTTAGGGATCATAAATATATTACGTTTTTAGTTACTGCCAACATCATAACAGTGTATGGCAACCGGCCAATGCGACGCATTTTGTGTCTCTCTTCTTCAAATTCCGTTGCCATATTTGTTCTTCATACTCGGTCTCTCATGCCCATCTTACTTCTTCTTAGTTCTAAGTTTTTTCTGTCTCTTTATTATTTTTGTATTTAATATTTAATTTTTCCTTGTTTGTTTTGTATGTTCAGTTGTTCTAATTCTCAGTTAAGTGCTAGTTATTAAAATATCAAAAATATTTGTTGCATAATAACCTCTTGGGATTTTGACCAGCTTAATAATTTTATTCTATCATTGCTACATTTATAAGGGTTTTAATCTATTTTTTGCTTATCATTTTTTTAATCCTTGCACAAACCACAAAAAGTGCATAAAGCCAGAATATTTAACGGAATCTGATTATCAGATGAATTTATTTTTCAGGGATCTAAAATGACAAATTCTCTCTAATTTTTGACGACAGTTACCCATTATTCTCTCAGGATGGTTTGGATCAATTCCAAGAAATATTCTTCTCCAGTGTTTCTATGTATTTTATACTACCTGTAGCTTATATTCTCCATCATCCTCGATATGGCTCGCTAGAAAGAGTCGTATCTAGCTGGCTCTTAAGTCAAGTCGTATCAATGAAGTCGATCCACATCAAAGTTGGGGGAACGTATACTAATAGGACTCACCCCAAAATTATAATCGCCCTCACGTTCTTTTTCCACTTAGGCCGTACATAGATTTTCGTGGAATTCCGTGTATTCCATGTGTTTCTATGCATTTTACAATGCCTGTTGCTTATATTCTCCGTCATCCTCGATATGGCTTGCTTGAAAGAGTCGTATCTAGTTGGATCTTAGCCAATTCGTATCAATGAAGTCGAGACTTAGTGTCTTTTCTTTATTGCTTTTTGTGTTACTAAAGACGCATTTTTCTCATATACAACTAAAAAACAAAAACATAAATTGCCCTAAACACGAGGAAGTCTCCAACTTTAATGAACTTCACTGTAAAACATTTTTACCTTATTTGGGAGCAATAAATGATTTTTTTTGTCGGATTTTTACATAATTAATTGTGTTGTTATACACACCCCCACCCGTCAAACTGTAGATTTGGAAGTGGAACTGTCGCTTAATTGGAGAATTATTTAATTGAAATTATTTATTTCAATTGTTACATTGAAATTATTTATGATCACTCGGTTGATGAGATCAGGAAGAGACACAAAGGTGATGAACCCCCCCCCCCCGAGATGTATATCGAGATTTATGCAGTATTTATGTAATTTCTTATATCTTTAACGTTTCACACTATTTTTTCCGAATTGAAAACGTACCCAAATGTGACCCCCTTTCTCCTCAATCAAATTCTGAGCATGAACATGAATATTCTTAGAAAAAATCCTACCATCTGCCTACAATTATGCAGAAAAATTTAATCTGATATGTTCTACTCTATTTTTTTTTTGCAATGAGGGGCTCCTACCCCTCATTGCCAACAAGGGGCGTAATTCGCAATGGTTGGGGGGGAGGGGGCACAAGCACCTCCAAGATCTTGATTAGCCACTTTCCCGAGATATCAGTTTCCCCCCCCCCATCTTCCAGCTGAAATATAGTTTCTTCAAAATATTGCAAAAACTAAAATAAGTCGGTATAATTCAATCATCCACAAATAGGGGCAGTTTTCCTTAGTATATCTTTACATTTATGGTGCTATGATGGCTTATCTTTCAGTTTTCACTGTTATTTCACTTGATTTAGCAATATCAGCTCCGCCTTTGCCTCCTCCAGGATTTTGACGAAATTACGTCACTGTTGTTAACTGTAGTGTTTAGATTAAACACACTCCTCTTATTTTTCGGAAAGTCTAATGACAAATTGTGCCCAGACTTTTATGACAGAACGTTTACAAAAAATACCTTCCCTTAATAGTTTGCATCTTCAAAATGCTATAAATAATCAGTAACCATTATATTTCAATCTATTGGGTATATCTAAAGAGTGTCTATCCCTTCCTGTCCGTCACCCCTGTTTGCAGGTAAAGTAAGGTCTACAGAGGACCACGCAGTGTATCTGAAAGTAATTACAAAATATATAAATGTAATAAGTTTTGCTTATCTAGATTATAAAGTAAAACCATACAATAATACTTTTGGTGGTAATTTGAACCTTTGTAGCATTTGGTTAATTAAATTTTCAGCACCAGATTTGTGATAGTCACTGAATCACTGCATACAGCAACTTTTAATTGTGTGTCAGTCATTGTTAAAGCAACCAACTATTTTTATGATATGGCTCGGTAAGCTCAAAACACGGGTTTTATAAACTTGAAAAAATCTATGTGTATCTTATCTTTGAGAGCAATCTCTGGCTAGGTTGCTAGCTACCGCTGCAAATCGGATTCTTTTCTGTAATAATCATGTATATACTCATAGTAAAAGAAGGCATGAGTGAGTATGTGCAGTATATATAGGCCTATATATAATGAAATACTAATTACCAAAAGTCAGCGTCTTAAATCAGACATATATGCAGGGTTGCCTTTGTCCCATGCCCCTCGCTTATATAAATATAGTAAATTGTCTTCAATAATTTCTTCTCCAATATTTACATTTATAACCTCTGTGCCTTCCCTCGTCGTAAATCTTTTGTAATTACCTGTTTCGGAATACGACAAAAACGTTTCAAAGTAGGTTCACTTTTTTTCCTACCCTTCCTTATGGTTATTTTTTAATTATTCAGCTTTTCCCTATTGGAACGATATATACTAGGGTTCCAAAGTGTCAATAACAAAGAAACAAAAACTAAATAAAATACAGATTATAAACACTCTTTGATATAAAGGGTGGTAAATATGAACCATTTTTTTTATGTTTCAGACCCACATGCTATATTTAAATCTGGACAATTCGCTTCATGATTGTACCGATATTGAAAAGGGTGACTCTCAAGACTCGGACATTATTCAGAATTACCAACTAGAGTCAAAAAGACACGGCAAACCAGTAACAAAGGTAACCATTTTCTCAACCCTGTCATATGATTCGATATCCTACAGTAAAAAAAATTTTGTGCTATTAAAAAAAACGTTTTTGCTGATGGACAGCTAGAGTCACCTATCTTCATAATTTTTCTAAATAAAATTGTCAGATTTTTATAATCCTTGCTTTGGGATACTTGGACTAAAAGAATTTATGCGGTTTACAAAGTTATGTGATATATGATAATTACAAAGTTATAATGCTCACAGCATAGTCGATGCTGTTTCTAAAAAAAGGCTACATATTTTTGTTTTCACTAGTTTTAGGAGCATTATAACTATTTAGAACGAAATTTAGATTTCTAATTTTACGACAATATCAGTATAAAGTTTGCTATTTTGCTAAATTAAAAATATCTCAGAATTTTTTCTGTTTGGAAATGACCAGTATTCAGCAGTAACAAACAATTATCTGTAATATGGTGTGTTTTTAGAATCAATGCTCTGTTGTATGCAGATTTGGCTGAGAAATTGAGATCCTAATCCATGGAGGTATGTTTTCCTTCTTGCCAACCTTTGTATGCTAATTAAAAAAAGGAAAGAAAATCTACTTTCTTGACTTTGTGTTGGAATAAGCTGAGAAGTTTTATCTTACACTGAATATGGAACTTCTACCCAAAATAAAAATATATTCTCAAAACCTTACCTTTTGTTGACGGAAAAAGGCGTCAGATTTGGAACTCGATTCCACGACCGTGTTCTTACCAACTATACGCTCCACTCACTGAGTTAGTAGGGCCTTGTTACTTAGTTTTACACCTTTGTTGCATATTTATACGTAGAAAATATTCTCTTCGTTTTGACCTTTAGCCATCACAAATAGCCCTGCCTTTGTAAAGGCGCAGCTTGGGCCATAGACCCTTGCAAATAGATTGCGTCATGTATCGCGATTGGATCATACTACTTAGATGAACGATTTACTATTTTTTTTTACTTTGTTTAAGAAAAAGACTGGTTAGCTCATGTTTCCTATTGTGTTAAAACTACAGTCTATGATCAAAATTCATAGTATTTGGTATACTAGTTTAGGATTGCAGATATACACATACTACTAGGAGACCCAGTTTAGCTCGGTGAAGTGGATTTCAAAAATAAAAACGGTGTCAAGCGTAATCCCTCCAAGGAAAATTTCACCCGGAAAGCCTCCCTCCCCCTTTGGGAAATTACAACCTGGACAGTTTTTCCTTGAAAATTCTCCCCATATGCAAAATTGAGCATCCAAAGAGGAAGTAAGAAAAATAAAAGAATAAAAAAATGAAGAAAAAAGGGATTATGGAATATCCTACATGCATTCCAAACTACTGGTAGAGCATATGATTTAGAATATTTTATAGAATTCATTTTTGTGCTTTGTTTCTTTTAATTTTTTGTTTTGTGTGTTTTTTTTTTTTTTACTGTGGATTGTGTTGTCAACGCAGTTTATGATAAATGCTAAAGACATTTATCTGCTTGATTGTTTGAAATACCAGGGAACCGAGAGGCTCGGTGGATAGAAAAATGGTTTTTTAAGAACTTTAATTTCATTTTTTCTTTGCAAACATTTTTACATATATATATCAACACATTATTCTGTGCTATCAATGATAAACTTTAATTTTTATGTGCTTTTTATCATATTTAGCACAGATACTTTAGTTAATTTATTATAACTTTTCCAGTACATGGAACGTCATTCATATGACTAATCTTGTAAAAACTTAACTATGGAAGAAACATTCCAATGAAAAATTCGACTACTGTAAAAGCTGAACCCATTTTCTTTGGATTAATAGTCTGATGCGCTATCCATTGCGCAAAGCAGGTTTGTTAATGCTAATAAGGGAAGCAAAATAATAAAAGACATATAAATGTCACGTCTCTCGTATGGAACAAGCGAAGTTTGACATCCTAGGATACACATTATTATTGCAATTTTTCTGCCGCTATTTGTAGCATTCAATGAGAAACAATAACAATCCAAGACTCACTTCATAGCTATTAAACGGGAATGTCTTTCTCTAAAAGCTTGGAACCCACTGATTGGTCAAAGCAAATTATAAGATGAACCTCCTACTTATGCTCAGGGAGCTGGGAGGGGGTAACAAATTTAGCCAACCCATATATATATATATATATATATATATATATATATATATATATATATATATATATATATATATATATATATATATTATATATATATATATATATATATATATATATATATATATATATATATATATATATATATATATATATATATATATATATATATATATATATATATATATATATATATATATATATATATATATATATATATATATATATGCTACACAAGAGTCTCCTTTTTGCTCTAGTGGGAGTGCGGACTTCCGGCCCTCACACATGGATTACGTCATATATCACAAGTGGAAGAACTTACTTTGAAGGCAATTTTAAAAAATTTCCCTTTCATTATCTTTATTAGAAAAAAAGGGAAAAAACTATATGTACTTTATAAATAAACTGTATGAAAAAAAAATGCTTTTTATGGTGTGAGCTTAGTTACTTGTTAAAAAATTATGTTTATGTTCATTAAACCATGGATAGTATAGATGCATTACTTTAGGAATCCATCACACACATATATATATACACAAATACACATACCCGACCATATGTATGGATATGCAGCCGTAGTCGAATTAATGGAAATAGTCAGTCTGTCAGTTTGATGGTCCAGAATGTAAAATTGGAACAAAGTGCAAAAATGTTAGCTAGTATCTTAGCTTTTTATGCAAGTGCGATTTTTTTGCGAATATTTAATACATTTTAAATTGCCGGTGCTAGCAACGTTGGTGTGATGGCATTTCCTAGTTGGCAATTTTCTAAAGGGTAAGAATATGAAATTAGTTTTAAGAATTTATGTAACGAATCACAGTTTGTTTAATTAAGCATTAACTAGCAAGGTTTGGTTTATTCATTTTACAAGGCAATTGGTATCCGTGCATTTATCTCTTCTTACCTCTCCCCCGAGAAAAAAAAATAGTAATGATGCTCGCTTATTTGTAATATTTAATAGATCTTGAATGATAGATTTAAAAAGGTGTCTTTTGAGTATGATAGTCGGGAGGCAAATTAATAAGAAAAAATAGGATTTAATTTTTAAGGGAATTAAGAACATGTTTATGTTAGGATGCATCCAACGTAAAACAGACTGAAATAAGCAAAGGGAAAGCTAATTACCCTTACTTTTCAGGTTTAATCATAGCAGTAAGAGGTTATGTGTGAGTTTAGAGTCTATTTCTTTCTCTTATAATTAGTAAACAGTTAATGCTGGATAGGAAGAACGGTCTATGATGAAATTTCTAGGTTTCTAGTCCTAAATTCTTTTAAGAACCGCAAGTTATGTGGCTTCTACTCTTCTCGTCCCCGAGCTATGCTCTACAGTCGAAGTATATCGGACCAGATGCCTGCTGCTGACAGTAGCGCTACTACGGAATGGCGGCTAATTGCGGCTCAATCCATCAGTGAAACGAGTATTCTGGGTCTTGTTGTTATTAATGGTTGCCTTGCGTCGCTGTCCGTAGTTCAGAGAATGAACAATAACAGCGTTGCAGCGTAAGAAATTATTTTCACTTCTTATATTTGGCCAAAACAAAGGGTGTATCTGACACTTCTGAAAACAACTTAATGTAATGTGTTTTACGCGTTTGTAGAGGAGCGTAACGCGCTTGGTTACGCGAAATAATTGCTGAATTAGCGAAGTTATTTGTTTCTTTTTTTTTTTTCAAGTAAATATTGGTCTCCAAAGAATTTACCTTTTACCGGGCAACAAGGTAGTTTTTAAAATTTCCTAAATAACAGTCATGTACGATGATAACCATTATATAATTGATAAGATAAATATAGATGTGAAAATGAAGCGTTGTGAAAATTTTGCTGAGAATAATTATAATTAAAAATTTTTTTTTATGTAAATGACGAATACTGACTAAACAGCATCTCTTTGACGTGTTTTTTTACTGACTGAAGGCATTACAGTGGAAACTATTTCATTAAAGGCAGGAAGTTCCTTCGTCAAATAGTAAAACAATGGCTGTCTCCACAATGGCTTTATAAATTACAATTGTTGAAAAGATTTACGTTCTTAATCTTATTTACTCTATGCCATATTTAGCATATCAGATATGTCCATTGGCTCCGGGCTAATGATTGGCTCCGGGCTAATGCTTGTGCGGCTAATGAGTTTTTGTGGGTAAAAGTTTTTCTTTTATTCTGTTTTTTTTTTGTTATAAACTCGAAAATGCTTCTGATTTTTTTCCTGCCTATGAGATACCAAATTAATTATGTTTAATAGTTGTTTCTTTTTTCTATTGGCCCTTTTTCGAAAGTTTTGATGACGAGACTCGGCCTTCATCTTAAAATCCACTAGAAAAGAATTTAAAAACACATAAAAAGTTCCGCTAGAAGCTTTGAAGGTTCTCGTGCTATAATTGTTACTATTGTGGGAACATTTATTAACAAGTCAGGTACTCCCTTTGGATTTGAGCCCGAGAATATCAGGCATTAGATCATACTTTTATATGCTTAGAGGAGGGCTAACTGTAGTTTTTTTGTCTTCTATTTTTCCCTTTTATCTTTTCCTTGTTATGTGATGTTGAATTGTTCATTTTGCATCATTTGCTCTTCTTGTGGATTTATTTTTAAAGATTGAAAGAACTGGAAAAAACATTTATTTTGAGCTTTAAACTTAAAATCTTCTATAAGAGAAAGTTGAAGATAGGCAAATCCCTTGGGACACTTCGAAACTCAATTTTTGCTCTCATTTTAAATTAGGAGCATATCAGATGCACACACTAGATTTTGATATGACGATATCAAAGATTATTTGACACTTTTGTGTGGTTAAAGAATGGTTTATTTTTGTCATTATTTTTTAGGTTCTGCTTTTTTAGGTGAATACTAAATACTTTTGATCTTATTATTTGTATGAGGTACTGAGCTACCTCCTATTAATGTCTTCTGAAAATATCAAAAGACTAGAAATGAATTATAGTTCTATCTTAAAATCTTAAAAAATAATATAGTAAACTTAAGGCCTAAAACGTTCTGTAAAAGGTTTCAAAACTTCATTTTAGCTCTCGAACCTGATGCATGCACCCAATTTGGGTGCATTCATATCAGACGTTGGATGACACTTTTGTTTGTTTATTTATTTGCTTTTGTAGATTAAGGACAAAGCGATTTAAAGTAGTTTTGATATTTTAAAACTTGTGAAAATGGCGTGTGATGACATGTGAAAATGAAGAGAAAACATGTATAATCATGCAAATCTAAAAAACTAGGACAAATCGGAAATCCATTTTTTAATGAAAAACGTCTCTTTATGCAGATAGGAGAGGTCGGGGTTGAACTGGACTTGTGTTGAACCGGACACTCTCAATTACTCAGACACCAATTGGTAAAAATCCCATAGCATTACTAAGTGTCATCTAACCTTTTTATCCCAGAGAAGAATTCCTAGTTCGGTTGATTGATCCTTTCGAAAGTTAGATAGCAAAAACTCATATAGGTAGGTCAATTTTTTTCGACTCACCTGGAACACTGGTGTGTTAAGCTCTAAGTATAATTACAGAAGGTTTTTCGCTTGTTTCTCTAAATTCTCCTGTTATTCTAGAATCGAGAAAAAGTATCGCTATTTACCTTTTCTTTTATGATCTTTGTCCAGATGGCTTTCTCTTTCGGATCGTGTTGGATGGAGAGGGTGTGATCAGGCCATTTTTTGGGGGTTGAATCGGACGACCAATTTAACCCTACAGGGGTAAAAGCAAATGATTGTTTTGTTTCTTTGGTCACGGCCATGAATCTTAAATCCTAAATTAATCTTGAAGGTAGTTTTGCAGGAGTTTGCAAAATGAAAAATTCGGCCAAAGTAACAAAAGACTTGAAAACCTAAATAGAGTAAAGCCAAAACAGATTGTCTCTGTTAAAGGCAAAGGTGGCATAAATTTTTCAGGCTTATATAAAAATGATTAATTTTACTTTTTTAGGATAGTGAAATCCTATGGCGGAAATACGACAGTTTCTGGTAGTAGTGTGTGCCTCGTTAAAGTGGGTAAAACGATAAGCAAATGGTACCAAACGCATTAAAATGGTATAGCTGGTATTGGGAATCAACATATCATTAATGTTTGAATTTTTACGCACAAAAAATTGTCAATTAACATAGCTCATTAATTTTTATTGTTCAGCGTGGCAACATTCACAAAAATGTGGTATAGCCTAAATTTTGAAATAGATACAAAATTGTGCGATAAGTTTTTGTGCAATAGATTTATTGGCTTTTATTAAAGGAAGTGATACTATTCAATTTAAAGGAAAAGTAATCTAAGTGCTCATTCTGTTATGGATTTGAAACTCAACTTTTTTTGTTTCAATTACCTCTTCAGAGGCTTTATGTGAATCGTTTTTCTTTTTATATCTCTATTTCTTTTGTAGAAGTCTAGTACAGTAAGCGCATGTATTGCTTGAATTCAACAAACATGCTCGTTTTATTTTAAGATCGAAAGCTGGAGTTATTTAATAAGGAAAACAACAAATAATCCCCTAATTATTTTATTGATTTTATCATATTTCAGCCAAGCTTTTTTGTTGTTCAAGTTCAAGTTCCTTTTATTACCAATATCCATCCATTTGGATGGATGTTTGGTTTGCCTTAAAAATCGCCCCAATAAAATAACATTTTTGCACAAAGACATTGTAAAAAACTACTTTGTGGGTTGAGAACGAAACATCAAAATGGCTCAGCCGCCTTTTATAGACGAAGATTTTACTTTTTGCCATCTGGGCCAAACGAAGAGTAGGTAGTCGCCAAATGGCCTGGGAAAGGTTATAAAGTTGGATTTAAAATTATAACTTCGTGGAAGAGCTTAAGAGTAGAGCTTGAACAATTAGGGATGCAGGAGAAGCATGTTTTCGTCTGTTGACCTCAGGCGGCTTGTGTATACTTAATGCCCTTTGGTTCATTCATCCTATCTAAGCAGTAATATGATGAATGTATAGGCTAAAACTAAGTTTCGACTCTGATCAAACAAAGCTAAGGCAAAAGAACTAAATGATATAAGGTTAGTTAATTTAGTTTTTTATGGTATTTTGTATTTACCAAGTGAGGCATAGCGATCACAAATTGTGTCCGTATGTCGGTCCCAGTTTTGCAAGTTTAGGCACTTTCAGATAAGCTAGGACGATGAAATTTGGCAGGTGTATCAGGGACGAGACACGATTAAATTAGAAATAGTCGTTTCCCCGATTCGACTATCTGGGAGGGGGGGGGGTGGTTAATTCGGAAAAATTAGCAAAAATGAGGTATTTTTTGGAGGGGGAAACCTAAAGTCTTGGAAAACGCTTAGAGTGGAGGGATCGGGATGGAACTTGATGGGAAAAGTAAGCACAAGTCCTAGATACGCGATTGACATAACCTGAACGGATCCACTCTCTTTGGAGACGTTGGGGGGAGTATTAATTTTTAAAAATTAGAAAACATGAGGTATTTTTAACTTACGAAGGAGTGATCGGATCTTAATGAAATTCCACATTAAGAAGGACCTCGTAACTCAGATCTCTTATTGTAAATCCTGACCGGATCCAGTGTCAATTGGGGGAGTTGGGGGGGGGAGAGCGGAAATATTGGAAAAGGCTTAGAGTGGAGAAATCAGGATGAAACTTGGTGGGAAGAATAAGCACAAGTCTAAGATACGTGACTGACATAACTGGACCGGATCTACTCTCTTTGGGGGAGCTTGGGGGGGGTTGGTAACTCGGAAAAATTAAAACAAATGAGGTGTTTATAACTTACGAATGGGTTACCAGATCTTTATGGAATTTGATATCTAGATGGATCTTGTGCTTCAGAGCTCTTATCTTAAATCCCGACCAGATCCGGTGACATTGGGACAGTTGGAGGGGAAACCGGAAATCTTGGAAAACGTGAAAATTGAGGTATCTTTATCTTACGAATGGGTAATTGGATCTTAATGAAACTTGATATATAGAAAGATCCCTTGTCTCAGATGCTCCATTTTCAATCCGAATTGGATCCGGGGACATGAAGGTTGGAGGGGGGAGACATAAATCTTGAAACCGGAAATCTTGGAAAACGCTTAGATTGGAGATATCGGGATGAAACGTGATTGAAAAATAAACACAAGTTGTAGATACGTGACTGACATAATTAGAACGGATCCGCTAGAACGGTAGGCGTGTCAGGGACCAGCACAAATTAATTTGATAAAGTCGTTTTCCCCATTTTGTCCATCTGGGGGGCTGAAGGGAGAGGAAAAATTAGAAAATATGAGGTATTTTTAACTTACGAGTGGGTGATTGGTATCTAGATATTTAGAATGACCTCGTGTCTCAGAGCTCTTATTTTAAATCCCGACCGGTATTAAGCCTCTGATTTTCCTTTTAGATCAGTCTAATGATTCTTATAATTTTGCCAGAGCTCATGCCATATGAGTTCTTGGCTCTTGGCTCTTCCAACCTCATCACAAGTGCCATACGAGCTCTTAGCTCTTGTTTTATATCAAGTATTTCAAATATGTGGCATGTGGATAACTTCGACAACCTTGGTCAAAGCACTAGCAATTAGGTGATTCTTGTATCATCAACTGACAATGTAACTTCTTTCTTTAATGGGAAATGCACCCATATTAATGAATCAACTACTAGTATTTTTGTTGAAATGTGATGCTGCGACTTGGTATTTATGCTGAATTTATCAGAAGTAATTTACGATTCTCCATATTTAGGCTTTTACCTACACTTATTTTTATTGCTGCCAAAGTTAGATAAAGGCCATGTCTTTTATAGTCAATCCTTTTAAGAACATGAATTGTTAAAATAGCAGAATCTTGCACTTCTGGCAAAAAGCACAAAAAACGGTGGAAATATAGATTAAAGCATAGGGAATCTAATGGTGACGGGAAGCACTCCGAGCGGATACTCTAGTCTAAAGCACCTCGGCGAGTGCCCGAAGCGCTAAAAAATGTGCACGCGTACCAGCAATTCTACGCAAGCATATTTTAAGACAGATTCCAATGGTGGCTATATTAAAAGTAAAGAATCGCTGTGAAAAGCGCAATAGAGTTCTAAAAAAGAGCATAAAGCGTAAAACAGGAGAGCCTATCCCATGTAATACCAAAACTGGCAAAATCATTTTTTAGAGTACTAGAAGTCCAAAATCACAAGCAGCAGCTCGAGTCTTTAACTGCCTGTCAAAGCGTAAATTTGTGTACTCAAAAGCGCGCAAAAGGTGCAAAACTGATGGGAAGTTTGAAGAAACTCTGGAAAAAGTTGTAACGTAGTACAAAGTATGGGGAACCCAATAATCGCAGGTAGAAAGTCGAGCAATCGCTTTATAGAACCTTTGCAATTGCTGAAAAGTGCGCGAAAAGCGAAAACTCATCTGCTTGTTACATAAAGTTCAGAATTGGTAGAAACACCGTTTGAAATACCGAGAGTCGAGTGGCGCTGAAAAGAAAGTGAACCAGTAAGCCAGAATCCAGTCATGGTATCTCTTGATGCCCGCTTCAAACGAAAAAATAGAAAAATTTACAAAACATTAGTTTCTTAAAACAACCGATAGTTCGAAATGACGTCGAACAAGGAATACGAATTGCTATTTAAATCGTTCAGGAGAGCCCACGACGCTTGATGATACGAACAGAATGAAGGATTTCGAACACACATGGAGACCTACATGGTAATTTTTCGGAGATGCGCTACCAAAAAAGCAATTTCCGTTTGCTACTTTTGCAAACTGGGATAGGCCATAATTAATATATAAAATAAGGCTATAATTATCACATAATATGGTACTTCGCTGAGATATCAGATCACATGTTGAACAGTCGGTATTCTAAGTTAGACTTAAGCCTTAAAAGGGACATCAAAATACGTAATACATGATAATTCATTACACCTGGGAGGACCCGTGGCAAGAATATAACTCGGTGCACTCAAGTGAGTAGCTCTTGCAGCTGTAGTGCCCAGAGCATTGCTTTTTACAACTTTATCGTGTAAGCTCTCGACTTGCGACATAAGCTTGGGGTAGGGTTGACCATCGGGGAGCCCAAAACCCATCGTTGGTCTTTTCCCATTCGAAATCGTCGGGGTTCTTTTCAGAAATAATGACAAGATGAGAACTGGATCATACCTGGGTTTGAATGTAAGCGTGCCGAATGTGCTGATTTAGCGCATCAACGGTTGGCGGAAGTCTGTCCATGGATGATCCTTTTTTTTGTGAACAGACAGTTCTTCAATTTGTTTACCGACTCTTTCCCTCTGGATTTGTCATATACAATCACGGTGAACTTTTCAATCTGTGCAAAATCGTTTTCAGTGAGCTCTTAAAGAGGAGAAGACAGGCGGTTGAGGACCAGTGTCATAGCACTGTCGCGTCCCATGCTTTCCAATACCCTCCTTTGCCATGCCAAAGCAATGCGGACACAGTGTCGCAGCCACTTAGAGCATGGAAAAAAAAAGAAGCAGTGACTGCGCCTTTTCTTTGTCAAGCGCAGTTGCTATGTCATGAACAGGAATGTATCAGAAACTCTTCCCTTGGCCGTATTCTACGTGCAGTTGATCAACCCCAATAAGAAAGTTCATGTGATGAGCAGAACAACTACATCTGAATCGATCGTTCTGGCAGCGAAGAGTTTCGTATTGCAGCGCATTTGATGAAGGTAGTGTAGGACTATCCTGCTATCTCCTTCTTCGTTGTTGCTGGGATGAATTTCAGCCAAGTCAGTTGGAATAGTACTTCTTGCACTATCGCCAGAAGTTACGACAACCAAATGATTGATAACAGTGTCGCTTATCTTTTTGCCATGAACTTGAATAGGCTCTGCTTGTTGTCTGAGCGCTGAAGGAAATTAGTCCAGTTCTTTTGATTTGGCGTTCTTTCTTCAACCTTTATCCGATATATAGCCTAACCATGCTTTTCTTGTGTATAAGTTTTAAAGCTATCGGACCTATAAATGTCAACGACGACGTCAACTTGCCGTGTTTCACTTGTGAACTGCTTACGAAGGTATTGGCAGATTTCTTCTTTAACACATTTGCCAAATGTCTTGCTTTTTGGTTTTATAAGGTGGACTAGGACAGCACCATCAAAAACCTTGGAATCGATGTGAGGTTTCATGGTAAAAATTTCAGAAAAATAAGCTCGGAGCAGAGTTATAATATCAACTTCAAGTCAGTGCCTCTGGCGTTTCAATCAATCAATCAATCAATATTCATTAATTCAAATTAAAAATATACAAAAACAATATTATGCCCCAACAGAGAGCAGAGCTCGTAAGGCTGAGGCAGTACAAATGCATAGAAATAAAACATAACGTCTCGTCATACTAATAATTCCAAAAAGAGAAAAAAAACTAAGTAAAAAAAAAAAAAACAACAAAAAAACATACAAGGTAGGAGATAATAGAGGAGGCCACTCCAGCGTGAGAAAACCACAGCAAAATACATACTAAAATCTATTATTTATCAATCCCGACACCCAGGCAAAGAAATATTTTTAAAATATTTGTCCAATCTTGCACATGAAATTTAGAAAGTCACTGTCCCGATATTAGTCTTAAAGCCATTAAGACATAATATGTAGAAATACAGAAAATGTCAGTACCGAGTATCCTCAGTTATCTCTCCTGTTATTATTAATAGAAATGTTCATAAAAAAAAAAAAAAAAAAAAAAAAATACTATCCATACTATTTCTCCGCTTTTTAAAACGAAAAGTGGCTTAAGTTGTGTGTATGTAAAATAGGTTTTTCCGATATTATTTTTGGCTCTGGTGAAGATTCTAAACAACACATTATTAGTCGTCAACATATTCAAATTAGACGATTAATATGAAGATCAGATTATCTATGTACGTCTATTTTTGTACAATTAGAACGAGATGAAAATATCTGGTGCAATGTTTCAACAAGACAGTGAAAAATTACAAATATGCCTTTTTAATTTTAATAATGATAATAAAAGGCCTAAATTTTATGATTGTTATTTTAAAACCGGCGTTTCTTCGTTGTTCCACTGTGCTTTTGAAATATTATACCTGTTTTTCAAAATCTTAATTTTGTTTTGATTAGTAATGGAAAAGTTACGTGGTTTGAAAAGTTGTCTATTTTGTAATTATTCTTATCTGATTGAAGTCTAATAACGAGCCATAATTGCATGTATATGGTAATTTGTTTTTCACCTGTTTCCAAATTTTCATGTATTTGTTTGTAATCACTCCTGAAATTCCGACTGTCCTACTCATCTATGAATATGCGAGCCATTTCTAAGGCTATTGCTAGCTCAGAATATAATGTCTAGCTAAAAAAAAACAGTCTAATTAAGGACGTTATGTAACTTAATAAGACACTAGAAATGATCCCAGCCGATCTTTTCTGAAAATACAATCTTTTTTATCGATTCTCTTTACGCCATACTGTACCGCCAGATGGGATACCATGACGTAGCAAAATGTCTTAGATGTCGCATTTCTTGTTGAATATCACACTTAAATCCCATACTCATCATTATGCGCCGTTTCTGCGAAAAACAGCCAACACGTACCAACTTGATGTTTTACGACCATGTCACTGGTATAGTTGGAAAATATATAACTCCCTCGAAAAAGAGGATTTTCACCATCTAGAATACTCCAAAATGTTCAAAATGATAAGGTGAATCTCAAAATAAAGTAAAAAAGTGGAGTTTTCTTCAAGAAATTTTGAGAGAAAAGTAAAAAATTCACTAGAAACACTTGAAGAAAATAGTATTTTTTTTTTAGTTAGAGACCCCTAACTTGTGCTACATTTGTCTTAGTTTAAAACAGAACACAATACTAAAATTGCTAATTGAAAAATTAAAAAAATAAGGTGTTTATAACTTACGAACGGGTTACCAGATCTGAATGGAATTTGATGTCTAGATGGATCTTGTGCTTCAGAGCTCTTATTTCAAATCCCGACCAGATCCGGTGACATTGGGACAGTTGGAGGGGGAACCAGGAATCTTGGAAAATATGAAAATTGAGGTATTTTTATCTTACGAAAGGGTTATCTTAATGAAACTTGATATATAGAAAGATCCCATGTCTCAGATGCTTCATTTTCAATTCGAATCGGATCTTGGAACTAGAAAATAGTATTTTTTTTTTTGTTTGAGACCCTTAACTTGTGCTACATTTGTCTTAGCATAAAACAGAACACAATAACTAAAATTGCTTGTTTTTGGGATTCAGAATATATGAAGTTTGCTATAATTCAATCTCAAAAGGTTTAGAAAACAAACTGTGCAACAATATCCACATAGGCCAATTTTAGACTTTTAGGCAAAAATCAACTTGTTCTATACGGTTGGGAGCCGGTGTATCCCAATATTTGCTATCAGTACGATTGGTTATCCTAGAAACTACGCCCAAACCAACTGTAGTAGATATGTGCCACAAAATTACTTTTTTCTTAACGACAGCCAGGCGCGGAATAAAGCATTTGAGTTAAGCAGGAACATTTGAACCTACAAAAACTGTTTCTGTTTTCTGACACTGCGAAATGTTTCTCTAATCTCGTTAAAATCCCCAATATTCCTTAAGGAAAAAGAAGCTTTGGATCTTACGTAAAAAGATTCATGGAAATCATTTTTTCTATTTAAAGAAACAAATTTGTCAGCATATAATTCCAAAATTAATCATCCTAAAAGACAGACAAACAACATTTCCCCTCCTAAATTAATTGTTTCATTGCTCAAGTTTTATTATATCATTCGGTTTGTCACTGCTTGTCCTACAGAAGTCGTTTTTTTTTGCTTGTTTTTATTAATTGAGGAACTAACTTGCAAAACTGCTTAGATAAATATCAACAGAGAAAAGCAACAGATTTTGCTGATTTTGATAATAGTCTACCAGTTGTTCGGTTAAAACGAGTGTTTTGATTTTAGAGAGTATGTTTTGAACACAGCGGTGTTCATATTCATCTCTATCCCTTGGGAATATCAGTATGAATATACGCGCTATCGGATACTAAATCTCCCAAAAAGAAAAAAAAATAACAAGGATTTGAGTGATTTTTCTTATACATGCTTTCAAGGAAAACGATATAATAAACAGATCACCTTGTTTGCTTAGTGACTATGATGTTTTTTTTTTATTACAAGTGTTGTCTATGGTGAAATTTGATGGTCAGTATGGATAGCAAAATATTCTAGTGTACTTACCAATAGAGGTAAAATATTAAGCTGGAATCATTCGCGACATATTCTTTGATTGTTCAAATGTCTTGTTAAAGAAAAAGATTTAATACTTTATTCTACAACCGTTGAAATGAACTGGCACGTGTGCAATATTTTAATTGTATCTTTATATATCAATTATGTTATATTGATTATATTGAAGTTAGAATCTCCTGGGGCATTATTAGAAAGTATTTTAATCTTAAATATATGTTAAAAAGCGTTGGAAATTAGATTATCAATGCTTTTAATCTTAATTTTTGTAATTTCAGGGGCTCGGGAGAAACAACCAATATTCCTGGTGGAACAGCAACACCTGGTCGTTCAAGGTCTCCAAGTCAAGAGGAAGAATTTGCTTACAAAATTATACCCCCAATGAGTAATGCAAGGTGTACGATGGGCTGTGCGAGTTTCAACAATACACTAATAGTGTGTGGTAAGGCTGTTGAATGATTTTTTGTGTGATACATTTTTCTAAAATCAAGTAATCGGTTACAGTATGAAACATATTTTAGTATCTTTTACATTTTGGCATATATTTTAGGCTTTAATCATTCTATTTAGTTGCCATTTATGGAAGTTTGCTTTGTTTGTGGTTAACGGCTGAACTATTATAATATACCAATTTTGCAAAAAAACAAAAACAAAGAAAAGAGTAAGATCTTGAAAAAGAGAGCGAGAAGCTTTTGCGGTTAGAAAAAATATAACTTCATTATTCAAATTTTCAATAACAATATTTTATTATAGGAACGGTCAGTCATTGGTCTCTTTCTGTGAATTATGGTAAGAAAATAAAAATGACGTATTTGGCCATAAATCATTCGATAAATTCTACAAGGTTTTTGTGTGACAATGTCAAATTAACGGCTGATAAAAA
>NC_088863.1:65553967-65736458 GCF_032884065.1 Artemia franciscana | reverse complement strand
AGGATTAGGAAATGAGTGTGAGTTATATGTGGTTTAAAAGAACGAAAACAGTCAAGATACACACCAAGAAATTTCAGTAAAGTAGCTTGTGGTATAATATTGTTCCCATAAGTCAAGGTGATTGGCTCCTGTACGTCTCTCATACGGTAACGGGTCCTGAAATTGACAATGGTACTCTTTTGGCTGTTAAGAGCCATACCATTTGACCAGCACCAATCCTTTACTTTATCAACAAGACCTTGAGCTATAGAAGTGGCAGATGGCAGGTCCACTGCAGCAATGGAAAAGTTACTGTCATCAGCAAAAAGAACAGGGTGAACATGGGGATGAAGACCATCTACAATATCATTAATGTAAATTTGAAACATTTAAAGTGGTTCAAGCCCAGAGCCCTGTGGGACACCTTTTGATATAGGTAAAATAGAGGAAGAAGTACCATTAACCGAAACATACTGAGATCTCCCTGACAGATAAGACCCTAATTCTAGTGGGACTCCATGCACTCCAAATAAAGACAGTTTAGACAAAAGAACAGAGTGGTCAACCATATCAAAGGCCTTTTAAAAGTCAAGAAACAGACTCAAAGCACACAAGCCCTTGTCCAGATTAACACGACAAACTCTGTTGCATCTGAAAGTGCATACAAGGAAGAGAAAGAGGAACGAAAACCATACTGATGGTTAGTTATGAGAGAAGTTCCAGCAGTCGTATTAGTACTTAACACAAATGAAGAGAGTCAACGATACACTATTTTTGAAGAAACTGAAGAAGTGAACTGAAGAAGTGAGCACATTTTTGTAATGTTTATACTTCAAAAGATCATTCTGTGTCTTACTTTTACATGCAGCCTTGAACAAAGACACATTCATGTGTGTTGCATTGATCAGACCTCTAGACATCCATGGGCATTTGGGTATAGAATTTCTTGGCCTCTTCCTAAGAGGAAAATGCTTATCCAACAGAGTTCCCATACGACACAAAAATAATCTAGTTGCACATTCAACATCATTAGCTTCAAGAACACTAGACCAATCACTACTCTGAAGACTGTGTTTTAAGTTAGAAATTTCTTTATCTGTAAAAGTTCTGAAAGATGACTCACCTGTCTCATCCACAGTAATCTCTGTTTTAGGCACAAATAGTGATAGATAAATAGGGAAGTGATCAGAAAGATCAATGAAAACAAGACCAGAAGTAACTTCAAATTAGGAGAATGAGAAATGAAAATATTATCTATTAAAGTGGCCGAATTTCTTGCAGGGTCAACACGAGAAGGAAAAAAATTGAAGGAAGTAGCCTAGAAGAAGACAGTACATCAAGAAGATGGTCACATTCATCACTTGATCCAACATTTAACATATTATAATTAGAATATCCCAAAACACAATTCCGTTTTTTAGAGAAAGTCCCCACACCAGACAGCTGATCAAGCAAATCACAGAACAGATGTGTTGGAAAAGGAGGAGGCTGATAAAACGAACAAACAGTGTCACACTACACATATACTACATACGTACTACATGCATACATACATACATACTACATACATACATACATACTACATACACTATATACACTACACATGACAAATGCATACAATATTTTTACAAATGAGCACAATATCTATACAAGCAGGCTGAAGTAAAAGAGGGTGGATTGAAAGGTAAAACATATAGGCAACAAAGGAGAAAACGTCTGCAAGAACAAAGAACAATAATAAACTACAAAGTTCAAAAAAAGAAAAAAAATAATAACTTTCAAGTGCAGGGACAAAGGCAAAAACAAAATAAAGAAAAAGGCAAAACAATAAAAGAGGTATCAATGGTTTTTGCAATCCACTTAAATGAATAATGTAAAACAACATAAATGCAAACATAAAAAAAACTTTTAGATCATAAATAAAGTTAACTAAAGTTAAGAGTTAAAATAGTGTTAAATAGAGTTAAAATAAAGTTAAGATTCAACTATTAAGTTTGAACCCACATTCTTCGAAGATGTTTTGGTCTCTGTGAAATACGATCTTATAAAGCCTTAGTGTTGACTGAATTTGGGGAGTTCGCCTATATTAAAGCCCGGATAAGTTTTAAGTTTCTATTAAGTTTATTTCGTTCTTTTAAGTTTTATTTAGCCTGACACTGGTTGGCTAAGCCTGAGTCTTGACTCAGTTTGGCTGGTCCGCCAATATTTGGTGGACCTAATCTTAACCATAAAGTTGACGGGTAAATTCCGTGTGTCACAAGGAAGTGTAGTATTGAGCCATTTTAGCCGAGTGGTTAGCACGCTGGACTTGAATTCCTTTGTCCGTTAGGACAGGGATTCGAGTCGTGGTGTCATGGGTTATTCGGTTTAGAACGGGGTCTGTGGCGTGACTCTAAGCTCAGCTAGAGTCGACAAGGATCTAAATAGGTACCTTGAGAAATATGGGGAAGTAAAAAAGGAATGGCTGTGCGAAAGCACAGAATGGCTGCCTCCCTCCCTTATTGCACTTCCTGGCTGATGGGTCATGAAACGAGGAAAAGCACCGCCGGTAAGGACTGTAAAGTCCAGCACCGTATTTTCTCCTTTTTTATCTCTTCAATCCACCAACTTGTAGAAAACATGTTGGATTAAACTTCACCGAGATCTTTGGAAAACAAGGTAAAAGTATTTTTTACTTTAAGTTCCTAATTTGCTCTCTCTAACTCCATTAAGTGGAGATTTTTAATGAGGCATGATGCCAAACACATCAAAACATTTCAATTCCAATCTTTATATAAAAAATATTTAACGGTTATCGGTAAATAAGTGACAAATTTTTATATCAATTGGCTGGAAAAGATCTATATTCTGACTATTATTCTAGAAGATAGGTTTAAAGGCTAAGAAATATCTTATTTCTGGTTGGGTTTCAAAGGGAAAGCTATTTTTATTATAAGCAGATTATTGAGAATTACAGGGTAAAACCTTAAAACATGGATTTTGGCAAACACACACACATACACAAAATACAAAAAACTTGGGTCTCGAAAGAAAAAGTGGGGTTAATCTTTACTGCACAAAAGTGTAGCATTTAAAATTACTGCATCATTTTACAAGGTTTTAGTTTTTTAATGTTTTTTCTTCTTTTTTTTAGGGGGGTATAATAGAGGGGAATGCCTTAGAACGGTTGAAGCATATAATCCTGCAACAAATATGTGGGTATCACTGCCATCTATGAGAGAACCAAGAGGTAGACTAGATATTGGTGTTGCACAAGGAAAAATTTACGCCATCGGAGGTTGCAGTGGAACGAAAGAGCTTTCCAGCGTTGAAACTTACCAACCTCATGGCACAAAATGGGAAATGGCCCCTCCATTGAAATTTCCAAGGTCCAATATAGGTATGTTTTGTATTATTTACCTACTGACTGATAGGATTAAGTTGTGCTATAAGCTTCGAATATGTATTTAAATGTTAAAATTACTTTAAAAGAAAAAAAAAATCCAGAGTGTAGGGAATCGTGCTTGAAAAATGGGGAGCAACTAAGAGAATTATCTTAATCGTTGTCTTGATTGAACCATTGGGCATGTTCGTTAGAGGCCAGATAGCACCCCTACCAAACTGTAAATCCCTGAGCCATTTGAAGAAGAAGTGGCGAGGGCAAGTAAAGACCTGGATCAATGTAGTCAAGACCGGCCTAGAGCTTATTGAGGGTTTTCGATATCACAGGCGAAGATGGGACAAGCAATAGGTGAAGATCACTGCACAATACATTAATGACCGAGCAATGTAACACTCAACCGTCTGCCAAGTCTTAACTTCAGGGAAAGCTGAAGAGCTTGTTTCCTGAGACACGTACAAGCAGGTGAGTGCTGAATGCGCGAAGGCTATGAAAAGGGCATATCTCAGGAATGGTGTTGGGTATTAAGTAGGAAGTTTCAAGGAATGGTAAGGGGGACGATCGATTGACCAAAAGAAAATATGTGCACACTACCACGACTGCTACTCCTACTACAACTTGTACTTCTGTTGCGACTACTACTAAGACTAGGGATGTTAAGATGAATATTTCAGGAAATGTCGAGGAGTTGAGCTAATCAAAATACCCTACCTGGATACAGGTTGTAGAAAAAGGGTGTAAAAGCAATATCTGAGAAACAGCTTAGAGCACTAGCTGAAACGTCAAGGGTATGATGAGGGGATGTTCAACTGACCAAAAGGTATATGTATACTACCACTGCTACTACTGTCACTTCTGCTACTAATGGAACAGCAACAACTGCTACTACCACTATTACATCTACTCCTGCTACTACTACTATGACCACTGTTATTCCTAAAGCTAACTGTAAGAAAGTGAAAGTTTAAAGGAATATTTAGGAGGAAGCTGAACTGGATCAAAACACACTATGTGCATATAGAATGTCAAAAAGGTGTATCTCATTTATGATATTAAGTCGGAACTCTCAGGGAATGATTAGAGGGGATGACCAATTGGCTAAAATGCTATTTGTGCATGCTACTGCTGCTACTACTGCTGCTATTGCTATAGCTCCAACAACTTCTTCTACTGCGACTACTGCTAAGAGTATCAACGTGAAAATCTAAAGAAATATTGAGGGGGAAGTCGGGTTAAATGAAAAACACTAGGCATGCAGATTGTGAAAAAAGCGTATGAGTAATATTTTAGGAACGACTGGGGGAGAATTTGAAACTTACTAGGCTTGCTGTGGAGGAAGTTAAACTAACCAAAAGGAAACATTTTTTTGCTACTACTTCTACTGCTGCTAATACTATTGCTGCTGCTGCCACTGCTAATACTACTGTTACTACCACTAAAAGTAAGGGCACTAAAGTGAAATTTTCAGTGAATGTTGAGAGGATGCTGAGCTAAATCGAAACATACTGTGTGCATGCAGTTTGTCAAAAGAACGTATCAGCCATCTCCCAGGACCTGCTTAGAGTATTAAATTGAAACTTAAGTGTATTCTGAGGGAAACGCGAAAAAACAAAAGGTGTTATGTGCATAGTGCTTCTACTTCTACAACTGTTGCTACTATTGAAGCTAAGGGTGTTAAGGTGAAGCTTTTTAGAAATTTTAGGGGATGTGAACCAAATCAAAATACACTATGTGCAAGTTGATTCTCGAAAGAGTGTATCAGCAACATTTCAGGAACGGCTTGAAGAATTAAGCTGAAACTTTCAGCGTATATGGAGGGTATTTTGAATTAACCAAACTGTGCTATATGTATACTAATGCTACTGCTACTACGATTTTTGCTACTACTGAGTTTAATGGCATTCAGAGAAAAGTTTCAGCAAGTGTTTAGGGGGACTTTCAACTAAATCAAAACACTATCTACATGCAAGTTGTCAAAATGGCATATAGATAATATCTTAGAAATGGCTTAGAGTAATAAGTTGAAACTCGGGGAGCATGCTGACGGGGATATTGAACTAACCAAAAGACACTATATGGATGTTACCACTTCAGCTACTGCTACTACTTCTGGGTTCAGGTTGCAAAAAGAGTGCATGAGAGCTTAGAGTATTAAGTTTCAGATTTTAGGGCATGTTAAGGGGTACGTTGAACTAACAAAAAGGCATTATATGTATACTACTACTACCAAGAGTCGTTCAAAGACGGGGGGTAACCGGGTCAATTGCCCTGCTTGGAGCAGCTGTGGGGGGCACCACTGGGAGATTGTCCACATCGATAGAAAAATTTTAGTTGTGTTCTTTTCTTTTGCTTATGTTTGAGTCGGGAGGGGGGGGGGCAGTAATTAATTTTTTCTGGATAGCTCCAGTCCTAGGGACGCCTCTACTACTATTACGTCAAACATCGCTGCTGTTCCTAGCGCTACTGAAAAAGTAGCGGACGGAAACAAATTATTCATTCTAATTTGTTTCCCACTGTCTTGAGAAATTCTCTATTGTTCTTCTTGTATTTGGTGTTTGAAACTAAGGGTATTAAGGTAAAATTTTCAGGCAGTATTTAGGAGAATGTTTTACTAAGTCAAAACACACTACTTGCATTCCAGTTCATTGCAAGACATAAAGGTATACGAGGAGAGTTATAGCGTTTTTGTTGTTTCTAATGTTAGCAGTTAGCTTTATCTGAAACTTTTTTAAACCCTTATACATTTCTTTAAGCCCTCTAATTTTTTTTGTTTAGTATTACAATTTTTCATAATAATTATACATTTCAGGTTTTTAATGACTTGTTAAATGCTTTCAATTTTTTTGACTCTTTGATTTTCGTTTTAGGACGTATTAAGAAAGTTATATGTTATTTTCTTATTTATTTAATTTTTTTAATATTTTTTTTTACATAGATTGAAGATTTTTTTTTCACCTGTGGGTCGAACCCTTATTGAGTGGATTTGCACCACGACCACTCCCTGCAATCAAGGGCAATGGTCATTATGTATGCTTTCACCCCTTGGTAAGACCTAGGGGGCTGTCTGGACTGAACATGGATATTACTGAAATAATTAAAATTCCACGTTATGCATTATCGCGGTATACATTACCGCTGAAGATTATCCATTTATAATTTTTTTTTCTTTTAAATGAACAGATGATTTTAAAAAGGGTAAGTCGTGCAATTTCTCAAGAAGCTCCAAGAAAAAGTCCTATATTTTAATGCACCTGTAGAAACTTTGACAGTATTTAAGAGCCGTTACCTGTAAAAGATTGAGAACCTATATGTTAACTCATTATGGGTTAACGAAGTTTGCTATCTGAAAGTTCTTCTAAGACTAATATGGTTTTTATGGCACTTTACCAAGTGACATGTAGCGATCGCAATTTCTGTCGGTCTGTCTGTCTGTACCGGTTTTTCTAGTTTGGGCACTTCCAGATAAGCTAGGACGATGAAATTTCGCAGGCATATTAGAGACGAGACCAGATTAAATTAGAAAGTCTTTTCCCTGATTCGACCGTCTTGGGGGAGGGAGTAGGGGGGACGGTTAATTCGGAAAAATATGAAAAAATGAGGTATTTTTAACTTACGAACGAGTGCCTGGATCTTAATGGGATATGATATCTTACTTCAAATCCCGACTGGATCTAGTGTCTTTGGAGGGAGTTTGGGGGGGGGGACTGGAAATCTTTGAAAACGCTCAGAGTGAAGAGATCGGAATGAAACTTAGTGGGAAGAATAAGCACAAGTCCTAGATACGTGATTGTCATAACTGGATCGGATCCGCTCTCTTTGGGGGAGTTGGGGGGGGGGAAACTAATTCGGTAATTCGGAAAAATTAGAAAAAATGGGATATTTTAACTTACGAACGGGTGATTGGATCCTAATGAAGATTGATTTTTGAAAGGACCTCGTGTCTCAGAGCTCTTGTTTAAAATCCTGATCGGATCCGGTGACATTAGGGGGAGTTGGAGGAAGAAACTAGAAATCTTGGAAAACGCTTAGAGTGGAGAGATCGTGATGATACTTGGTGGGAAGTACAAGTACATGTCCTAGATACGTGATGAAATAACCAGACCGGATTGGCTTTCTTTGGGGGAGTTGGAGGAGGTAATTCGGAAAAAATGGAAAAAAGAGTTGTTTTTAACTTACGAACGGGTGATCAGATCTTAATGAAATTTGATATCTAGAAGGGTCTTGTGTTTCAGAGCTATTATTTAAAATCCTGACCAGATCTGGTGATATTGAGGGGAGTAGGAGGAGGAAATCGGAAATCTTGGAAAACATGAAAATTGAGGTATCTTTATCTTAAGAATGGGTGATCGAATATTAATGAAACTTGATATATAGAAAGATCTTGTGTCTCAGATGCTCCATTTTCAATTCGAATTGGATCTGGGAACATGGGGCATGGATGGGGGGAATCAAAAACTTGAAAACCGAAAATCTTGGAAAAACACTTAGAATGGAGAGATCGGGATGAAACTTGATGGGAAGAATAAGCATAAGTTCTAAATGCGTTATTGACAGAACTGGACCGGATCCGCTCTCTTTGGGGGAGTGAGGGGGGATTTCCAGCGCTTTGGCGAGTTCGGTGCTTCTGGACGTAATAGGACGATGAAAAATGGTTGGCTTGTAAGGACCTGCGCAAATTGACTTGATAACAGTCGTTTCCTCGATTTGACCATCTGGGGGGCAAGAGGGAGAGAAAAAATTGGAAAATATGAAGTATTTTTAACTTAGGAATGGGTGATCGGATCTTAATGAAATTTGATATTTGGAAGGGTCTCGTATCTCAGAGCTGTTATTTTAAATCCCGACAGTATCAGGTGATATTGGGGGAGTTCGAGGGAAACGGGAAATCTTGGAAAACGCTTAGAGTGGAGAGATCGGGATGAAACTTGGTGGGAAAAATAAGCACAAGTCCTAGATCCATGATTAACATAACAAGATTGAATCTGCTCTCTTTTGGGGGAGTTGTGGGGTGGGGCAATTTGGAAAAATTAGAAAAATGGAGATATTTTTAACTTACGAATGGGTGATCAGATCTTAATGAAATTTGATATAGGTAAATCTTGGAAAACGCTTAGAGGGGAGAGATCGGGATGAAACTTCGTGGATATAATAGGCAAATGTCGTAGATGACGTAACCGGACTAGATCCGCGCTCTTTGGGGGAGTTAGGGGGCGGGTTCGGTGCTTTTGGACGTGCTAGGACGAAAAAAAATTGTAGGTGTGTCAGGGACCTGCACAAATTGACTTGATAAATTCGTTTTCCCCGATTTGACCATCCGAGGGGCAGAAAGGGGAGGAAAAATTAGAAAAAATGAGGTATTTTTAACGTACGAATGGGTGATCGGATCTTAATGAATGTTAATATTTAGAAGGACCTTGTGTCTCATAGCTCTTATTTTTAATCCTGACCGGTATTAAGCCTTTGATTTTCCTTTTAAATCAATCTATTGATTCTTTGAATTTTGCTAGAGGTCATGCCATATGAGCTCTTGGCGCTTGGCTCTTCTGACCTCGTCACAAGTGCCATATGTGCTCTTAGCTCTTTTTTGTATGGTTCTCGGATCATCTCATATCATTGATTTAAACCCATGCATGTATTCAATGAAATCCCAAACTACATCAATGATATTAAACACAAATCTGTTAGGTTACTAAAAGAACAGACATGTTATTATAAAAGAATATTTGATTCTATTTTTGCACTTGAAGTTCTAGCCATACTACCATAGTAATACTGCTACTACTGCTATTATTAGCCTCCTTGCACTACACTTCAAACAAATCGATCATTTATTAAACCTTTGTTGGGTATTAAAATTGTGCATGAATCTAGAATGTCGAACAAGGCCTATTATATTGGCTTATTTAAATATGAATTAAAAGGTAATGGCGATGTGCTTCGGTTCATCTACACTGAAAATAAAATCTTCAATTTAGATAAAAACATACAATTAAAGCTAAAATTGTGCATGAATCTAGAATTCCAAACAAGGCTTATTATATAGGCCTATTTAAATATGAATTAAAAGGTAATGGGGATTTGCTTCGGTACATCAACATCCTTTCGAAATACACAAGCTCTTGGGTATTATCTCGTGTTTTTCCAATGTTTTGTCAATTTTTGGACTCTGACGCCCCTCTTAGCATTGTATTGTTATGTTTTTGCCTATATGGGGGTAAATTTTTGTATGTGTCATTTTCTTTTTTATAGGTGTTGCTGATTTGGACGGAAATTTGTATTGTATTGGTGGATGGGACGGACAATCAGCCATAAAAACCTGTGATATGTATAATCCTGTCACCAATCAGTGGAGTAGTATTGCCCCTCTGAATATTGGTAAGTTCTTTTGCCTCTGAATAGCTATTTTTATCAATTGCCTAATTGCCTTTTTAGTCTCTATTCAACTACAAGTAAAAAATAGAGATCAGGTTTATTCTGGCGTTTTATTTTAGTTACTTAACGTGTCCAGCTTTCAAAACTAATGTAAGATAAAGAAAAAAAAACTGAAATACTTTTTTGCTGTTTTAATCAATTACTCTTGTTCAAAAGGTGGATTAGGCTTGCCAAAATGTTCATAGGGGACGAAAGATAAAAGCTAAAAACCAGATAAGTATATCAAAAAGAATATGCAAAAAGAACTAATATTTTTTCTTTTGCTTTTACTTGTGCGTTCGGCTGCTCTATGGCTTTGTATTCCAAGGACTTCGGGATATGGACTTAGAACGATCAGTTCAAAGAATCTTATGGCCTTTTTTTTGCGCCCTCATGCTTTTGGGAGGGATTTTCCTGACCCAGAAATTTTATTTTGTGCCTTCAGTCCAAGAACTTATGGTCATTAGTTTCAAAAGGATCAGGGATCAGAAGTATGTTGGCCAATTTCTGGGCCTCCTACCCAGTCCCTCCAGCAAGTTTTTTTAGTCTGCGAATGATCACTGATAGTTTCGAGCCAATTACATGCCCAAAATACAGCAAACCTCTGTTTTCTATTACAAGTACCTGTGGTTTAAACATTTGAGAATTTGCCTTCTTTTTTGTACTTGCCCTGAGATATGCGGGACTTCTGTAATCTGTAATGGCGTATTTGACTTTCTGAATATTTTCAACTAATAAATATCTTAAAATGTTGATTGGACGTCTTGGGGAACAAAAGGGAGATGCAAAGGGCTCTGACTGCTCTCCAATCATTTTGGACTCTTAAAATGTACTTTTAATTTCGATTGAACGAACCCCCTCCAAATTTTGTACGACCACTCATGTTACGAGGGGTAGGAGAAAAATAGTGAGACAAGTGATACTGCAAGCGATCTGGGAACCACGCACCGTTGTCCTTGAAAAAGTAGGTGTATCAGAACCCTTTCATAGCTCAGTTCGAGTTTTTACCCCGTCCATTAACTACGAAATTTTTGAGAGTGCGACTAGTGAAGTTGCGTTTTCTTTGTGCGTTAGGGGTTAGCTCAATAATAGCCAAAACTCTAAAAAGCAGAATTTTGACTTAATACAATACTTAATACAAAGAATTACCTATTTCAAATATAGCCATTAAAAGGTACGAGCCTGAAAAAAATTGCTTGAAATTTTTGAAAGGGGGAATCACCCCAAAGAGCTGAGGAATCTTAATGAAAATCGGACCGTCAGATTTAGGTTATCGGATAATCCTATTGTAGAGGTTTCAAGCTCCCATGTGCAAAAATATGAGACTTTGTATTTTTTGTCAGAAGAAAGATCACGGATGCGTGTTGTTTTGTTTTTTCTCACGGGTAATCGTATTGAACCAATAGTCCAAGAATACCGAGAGAGGGCTCATCCGAACGGAAATTAAAAGTTGTAGTGCTCATTTTAAGTGACCAAAATAATTGGCCGTTATTTTGGTACTTTAGAAACCATACAAAAGTTTGTGATAGACATGCTGAAGGCCATAATGGTTGTAGTTTTCAAGCTCTGCTACGAACGGTAGGAACAACGTCTCCATTGGTGTGTAGCTGCCCAAGGGAACTACTTTAGAGGCGATAACATTGATATTTGAAAGAAATAAAAACTTTGCTAAGGCAAAAATCAGTCTTATTACTTTTCTTTCACAACTCGTATACGAATTGGCCAGAGAAAACCAAGTTAAAATAGGTTTAAGGCATATGCCTTTCCAATAAGGGCTCGCTCTTGCGCTTCTTCTGGCAGCTCTTAAGCGTACTGCTATTGGCCATTCCTTATGTCATAACAAAAAATTGTCCTTAAAAGATTTGTTGGCTGTGATTCTTGAAAAGTGTATACTAAAAAGAATAAGTTTGTGTCACAAAAGTCTTTTAGGTGTATCGAACTCTGCTGTGACGCAAATTCAAATGTTATTTTTTTCTTTAAGTTTTGTTGTGAAATAAGAGATATAATTAGACATACTGGAATTAATGCTGAAATAGTGTTTATTTCACCAAAAAATCTACGCTGTTTCTTTCTTATCTACAGTAAAAGCAGATTAATTGTCCTTTTTGCCAATTAGCAAATAATAGGGCTATTTGTCCCTAACAATATTTGAGTAGTAACAGTAATTGAGTAATAATGAGAAAACAACAATAAAATGGATCTGTTGCAAATCTGCAAACTCAATAGATTAATGAGAATTCAACATAAATTATCGCTACGTAGGTAGAGTATTTTTAGTAGATTAGTGTAATTAATTCTTATTTTCTTCAAACCATATATATATATTTTTTTTTTTTATTTTCATATATTTAGGTCGATACCAAGCTGGTGTGACTTCTTGTCGTGGTAGAATTTTTGCTGTTGGTGGTACTGATAATTGGAACTGTCTCAATTCGGTGGAGTACTACGATCCAAAGAAGAACGTTTGGGAATTGTTCACTCCTCTAAGTATTGCCAGAAGAGGCTCTGGAGTCGCTTTTTATAATGGTAATTCTAAAAAATGTAGTTTTCTATTCTTTTTAGAAACATAGAATGCCATTTTGATTTGTTTCAATTGGTTGAAAAGGCTAGTATTTACAATCTTAATTTAAGAATTTAAATCAAGAGTTTAAGATTAATTAAGAATGATACCTAAGTCTTAATTAATGCTCTAGTCCGTCGCATTTAATTAGTGAGGCATTTTACTTGAAGTAATGTGACCGAAAGTCAATGTAAATGCAGAGTCCGAAACTCTGCATTTAAAAACAATAAAAACTTTAGCGTAAAGAGCGGGGCGTTGAGGAGGAAAAGCCCCTTTCATATACGGAGTAATTTTTGTTCGTTTTAAGTTTTAATGTCGCTCCTTACTTTCATTTTAAAAAACTTGTTTTTTTTTGTTTAATTTCTGGACGTTTTTGAATTAATGCATGTTTTGATCTTGGCTCTCCGCACAGAAATAATTAAGACGAAATTTGCATATTAATTTTTTTGGGCTAAATGGTTTTCTCATAGTTTTAATCGGCAGATTTTGAGAAAAAAGGAGCGAGGTAGGAGGCCTAGTTGCCCTCCAATTTTTTGATTACTTAAAAAGGCAACTATAACTTATAATTTTTTACGAACGTTTTCATAAGTAAAAAATATACGTAACTTACGAATTAAATTACGTAGCAAACTTCCATATTCGTATGTCTTTATTGCGTATATGAGGGGGCTCACCCGTCGTCGATACCTCGCTCTTTACATTAAAGTTTAAATTTTGTCCCAATTCCTTAAGAATGACCCCTGAATCACAAAGGCCGTAGGATAAATAGTTGAAATTACTAAAAATACTTTAGCGTAAAGAGCGAGGTATTTCGAGAAGGTAAACCCCTCATATGCGTAATAATTTCTGTTCGTTTTAAGTTTTAATGCTGCTTCTCACTTTCAGTAGAAAAAACTTTTCATATTTATTTTTTCATTGTTTTTTTTTTAATAATGCTAGAAAATCCTGCGCCCCCTCCATTGAAAGTCTCTTCTCCCATGAGAAGTTCCTCCATGGAAAGATCCTCCCACGTAACCCCTCCCCCTCAACTCTCCCCCCAAATAAAAAAAAATCCCCCTGAAAACGTCTGTACACTTCCCAGTAACCATTACTATATGTAAACACAGGTCAAAGTTTGTAACTTGCAGCCCCTCCCACGGGGACTGTGGGGGAGTAAGTCGCCCCCAAAGACATAGTTATTAGGTTTTTCAACTATGGTGAATAAAATGGCTATCTCAGAATTATGATCCGGTGACTTTGGGGAAAAAGTAAGCGTGGGAGCCTCCAATTTTTTTGGTCACTTAAAAAGGGCACTAGAACTTTTAATTTCCGTTAGAATGAGCCCTTTTGCGACATTCTAGGACCACTGAGTCGATACGATCACCCCTGGGAAAAAAAAGAACAACAAAAAAACAAATAAACACGCATCCATGATTGTCTTCTGGCAAAACATGCGAAATTCCACATTTTTGTAGATAGGGTCTTGAAACTTCTACAATAAGGTTCTCTGATACGCTGAATCTGATGGTGTGATTTTCGTTAAGATCGTATGACTTTTGGGGGGTGTTTCACCCTATTTTCTAAAATGAGACAAATTTTCTTAGGCTCCTAACTTTTGATGGTTAGGACTAATCTTGGTGAAACTTATATATTTAAATCAGCATTAAAATGCGATTCTTTTCATGTAACTATTAGTATCAAAATTTCATTTTTTAGAGTTTCAGTTACTATTGAGCCGGGTCGCTCGTTACTACAGTTTGTTACCACGAACTGTTTGATATATATGAGATGATTAAGCTTATCTGAATCGACTTGGCTTTGATCAATTTTGCTATTCAGATCGGAGTTAATAGCTTAAATGCATAGACTAATTTTTAACAAGTCAAATATGTTAAATGGTGCATCTAATGATACTTAGAAAGAGAAAGAATCATATGTAGAAAATACTTGCAAAATCCTTTTCGTGGACATTTGGAAAAGAAACATAACACATATAAAAAGACATGAATTAAAGGCTTTTCTCAAACTGCCTGAGCAAAGGGTAATTACCTGTTGCAGAAGAGTAGGGTAAATCATCACTTTGTGCTTGAGTGATTCTCAAGAACTAAAGCCACTTCGACGATGGATCAAATTGGTTTTACGATAACGTCGGTGCGTAATGTGACCGAATTTCAGATGACGATATAAAAAAGTCTCATGCTGCGAATTAAAAAAAAAAAAAAAAAAAAAAAAAAAAAAAAAAAAAAAAAAAAAAAAAAAAACGCTTAGTTATTTCGTTTATCATTCAGAAAGGAAAAATTGCGGTTCACAGATTCTAATACCATGCGTTAAACAGGGATTTTAAGGCATGTTAGAATTAAATATAAAACCTCTACATAATACCATTTTGTTCCTTTTTGTTCCACTGTCCAAAGTGACCTCTAATTCAGAAAGGACGAATTGCCGTTCATGGAATATAATACTAAGTGTTGGACAGCGATCTTAAAGCATGTTAGAATTAAATATAAAACCTCTACATAATTACCATTTTGTTCATTTTTGTGCCACTGTCCAAAGTGACCTCTGAAGCATTTAGCAAGTATTATGAAGAATTCCGAAGCTCAATACTTCTTTAATATTGTCGCATGTCCAGCTATTTAAGCAATCCTTTCTTCTTCTTTTTTGAAAATACACACGTAGGCAAGTGTCTTCATTTTTTCCGTCAATTGTCTCCCAACTCATACAAAGATAATTAAACAACCTGTGATTATTGTTGTAATAGTTACTTCTTTCAATAACATTAGTTAAGCTGGATATCATTTATTCGATAATTCGTTGCCCTTGAAATCAATATATCCAAAATCAAATATCACGCTATAATGTGTAAGATATTAAATGTTATGAAAACGGTAATTGTTTTCACTGCTTTTTTAAAACAGTGTTTTTTTTTTTTTGTTTTTTTTTCAGTCATTGCAATATAAGCCGTGTTTTTTTTTTCTATAAGAAAAAGTGTCATTGCTTTTCTCTCGTCGTAAAAAAGATATTCGCTTTTTTTATTGTAATCGAAACAAGTGTCCTAGTTTTTTTGTTTTGTTTTTTTGGTTCCTTCAAAAAGCTCCATCGGTTTTACATTATTTAATTAATAATAATTGGTAATTTTTCCAGCGACAGTTGTGGCTACCAAGAATGAATGCTAAGAGTGATAAATAATTATCTAGCTTTCTCTCCCCCTCCCTCTCTCTCTCTCTCTCTCTCTCTCTCTTTCTCTCTTTGTCTTTTTTTTTTCTCTTTTATTTTTTCTTTCTCTACTCCCTCTCTCTTGGAATATTGCTGAATGTTATAAAAAATATGATTGCGTCTATAGACTGGTGGTTGAGCGATCTGGTAACTGTAACAAGGCTGAAACTTTGTCTTCGCTTTATTTTTTTTACTTTTTGCTACTGATAGTTTGTGTAAAAATAATTATCTTGTCTCTGTCAGCGAAGGTTTGGGCAATAGCTGGTTCTTATCGGGTTACCTCTGACTTTCACTGTATTTTTTTTATATTTCCTCTTTATTTTTCGATAAAACTGTTTATTTGACTTTTATAGAGAAACTTTGGGCCATCGGTGGTTCTGATGGGGTCGAAACTTTATTTTCAACGGAGTTTTTCGACTTTACTACAAATACCTGGAACAAAGGACCAAACTTGACATCACGTAGGGCTAATACTGGTGTTGCTAACGTTAATAACAAGCTGTTTGCTGTTGGAGGATTTTCAGGTAATACAAAAGTAAAAAGACTTTTTTTTTCTTGGAAACATAGGTTCAAGGATTTTTGGTTCCCGGGATAAATGCCGGATCAGTAAAAATTATATTGAGTACATTTACTATAGCTGCTACTTTTTTGCTTCAATTTTATCCCAGAGTTAATTTAGTTTGCCAGAGAATAACAATAATATTGATTACCCACAAACATACAAAAGTATAAACAGTGGATTACAGAAAAAAAAAAATAATAAATAAAGCAAAATAAAAGTACATGTAACTCACCAATAGCAAGCACAACAAGGCTAATCTAACGAAGAAAAACAGTATAATAAAATAGATTAACAGATCAGTAAAACAGACGAAGTAAAGCTGCATTGATAACTAGAAATGCTTACAAACACAGTATAGACCACCGCTCATATTTCACATTCATCATGATCATCATTTATTTTTAACCCACAAAAATAACACTATGGAGAAAACAAAAAGCAAACAGAGAACACATAAGATACATAAATAGCAAGAGAAAATATAACTAAACTAGAAAGATAGCTTATAAGAAGAAGAAGATTGTGGCACCATCGCCCCATGCAGGGAGTTATTCTTGCAGAGAGATCGGACACAGTGAGAATGCCGATTTTGGATGGCCAAGTATGGATCAACAATGCCATATCTTTCACTAATCTACGAGTTTCTAGTCCAGGGTGGTAGGCCTAACAAGAACTTACTAAAACGATAAAAGCATGACCGGAGGGTACGCTTAGTCTGATTGGTTAACAGAGCCCAAAACGGGAAAGACCAATAACGTGTGGCTGCACCAGCACATTGAAAAGTCTTGCTCTATTATGTGTATTATAATTTGTCTTAGCAGATATGAGTAGACCATGAGAATTGCGGATCTTGCTGGTCAAATGCTCAACTAGCAATGATCTTGTAGATTTTACGTCACAACCGATTGGGAACCTGAGGTAAACTAAACAATGCGCTGGTCTCACGACAAAATTTCCAAGTCTGATATCAGGAACGTCATCTGAGCTTTGACGGTTGAAAACTATAATTTCACTCTTACTTTCGTTAAAAGACAGCTTGATTTCGGAATAAGCGTAGCTTAGAACATCGAAGTTTTTCTCTATCATTCAAAAAGAACGGCTTAAATTCAGTACATCATCGGCATAATTTAACAGTGATATATCTATACCTCTAAACGTAAAACTCATCTCAACATCTTTTTGTGATTCTCTAACACTATTATTGTAAAGGGGAGGGGAAGAATGTAAACTAGGACTCATTTTAGCAATAACGAAAATATAATTGCAAATGCCACACTTGTTTTCCGTCCCAAAACTAAAGAAACAAAAGAAGGAAGCATCATGAACTTTTCCTAAGACAGTGAAACGAAAAAAAAAAAAAATTCAATTACAGCATCAAGCTTGAATGCGGTACTCTACACTATAACTGTGCACGCTTTGGTTGAATCACACATAGACTCTACTGTTTTAATTGTGTTGCGAGAACAATACTTTGGTTTTGTCCTGGTCTTTTTTTTAATTTTTTTTTCCTATGCCGCCGATCTCAGCTTATTCCTGGAAACCTGTGCGGTGTTTTCGGAAAGTGTGGACCTCAGGCCCGATTGATGAATATGACATTGCATTTTGGAAAGCTCCGCAGAACTCTTGCCTGGGGCAAAAAAGGATGGTTTTTGCTTGTCCACGAGCCAAAGCCTATGGTGTGCAAAGTGAAGTGGAGTTATATAGCCTATGTCAGAGAGGATTATCCGAAGTTGTGCAGCCAATATTTCGTTTCATCAAACCATGTTTCTGCTTTCGATAGAAAGCTCCGTTCTAGCAGGCAAGCTGGCAGGCACCACTTTCAAATTGAAGATGGACTAAAATCTATAAGTGTTAAATACAGCGGCAGTTACCCGGCCCCACAGCCAATATATCTTCTTTGACTGATAAATAGAAAAATTTACAGAAAAAAAATATGGCATTTTTCCACGGATCCGAAAGCGTTGCCATCTATTTTTTTAACCCCTTTCTGTTCGTGATTTCAGCTGAGTTTATCATTCAGTTTTTCGGACTTGGGATTGCGGTAGAGAAATGGTATCAGGTGTGCCTTATAAACTTTAAAAGTTCTCTCATTGCTAAAGAAATTGGAGCTTATCCGCTGCTCCTTTCTAAGTAGAGACGTTAGAAAGTTGACCTTCGGCAAAAAAAAAAATCAACTTTTGAACTAAGACAGATATAATTTTTTTTTTCGGCGGCAATCGATAGCTCTTGATGAGCTGATCAAAATATGTGACATCCATTTTTTGGTTCAAAAATTCCATCATGAGGTATACCGGTTTGAAAATTTCAAGGGGTTGACAACTTCAGTAGTAAGGTACACGAAACGAAATCTAGGCCGACACAAATTGTGAGACATATAGAGGACTTGTAAGCAACAGTCCGCTGTTAGGTAATAATCACCTTCGGCAATGAGGGGTTAGCAACTTTTGCTAGTTGGTGTATCAATTATTTGTTTCCAGTGTATTTGATGGTAAAACCAATTTGTTTCCAGTGGTAAGACATGTAGGGGACTTGTAAATAATAATCTGCTGTTAGGCTACAGTCACCTTCAGCGATGAGGGGTTTGCAACTATGCTAGTTGGTGTACCCATTTATTTGTTTCCGGTGAGCTTGATGCCTATCACGGGAGAGGGACTGCAAATTGGTGCACATTGTGTCCGATCTCTTTAAATCTGACAGAATTAAGTGTTTACGCAACGGGTACAAACGATAACGTAAAACAGTGAGGTAGTTTCGTAATAATTAGTGTCACCTATGGTATTTTAATCCTGAAAAGTTACGGATAGCTTTATAATACCAACTAGATTATATAAGATATTGTTCCAAGTTTTCATCCGTCACGATGTCTACGATTGAAAAGGATAAAGTTCAACTGGCTGCAAAGTCAATTTAGTCCCTTCTTTCGATACTGTTTTGTTGTTGTTCTTTCAACGCTGAGGAGTAGCCTTTGATCATGTGATTACTGATCGATAGCGTAGAAACAAAACCAAAGTGTTTTTCTCTCAACGCTTTAGTCGGTGAAGCCGAACAAAGGTTGCCGCAACACTTCACGTTGCCCGGGCAACGTAGGTGTAGTTATACTTGCATTTTTATGTCTAAAAATGGGGGGTATGTGTTTTTTCCCGGAAAAAACTCCCTTGGATAATCTCCCTTCCTGGAAAATTCCGCCACATGGGAAGATTGAGCAGCTACAGAGAAGGTATAAAATAGGTACCTCAAACTATCGATCAGATGTCCTAAGGGATAACAAAAGGACCTGATATCAAAAAGAGGTTCTACGACAGGGGCTGGTTTCTCTCCAATTACTTTAGATTTAAAGAAAAACAGACTAGAACTCGAATGAGTTTCTACAACCATTAGGGCGAGGTTTGGGATGAGAAGAGGAAAGTCCCCCTCCTATAAAAATAAATCCCGTTCGTTTCGGGGTGTAACGTTACTCTTTACTTTCATAATAACGGTGTAGACCAGAAATATTCCTGAAAATCAAGAGGGACTATATATCAATTTCTACCTACAATTCCCCTACAAAAAATTATGTGTTTATTTGAAGGTTCAATGAGATTTAAGATGTTTTCGCGTGAAAATGCACTCTTTGAGGCATCTACCTCTCTCTCTAACTATAAAATGATTAGAGAGCCCTACTGTGGAGGTTTCAACATCTCATTAAAAAAAAAAAAAAAATCGAATTTGGTCCTTTTTTTTGCCAAAAAAGTTCGCCGATGTGTGTTGTTTGTTCTTTCTTTTTTTTTCCAGGAATGAATCGTGTCGAACCAATAATCGTAGAAGATCGAGAGAGGGTTTATTTGATTATTATATATCAATTTCTACCTCCACCCCCCCCCCCCTACAACCAATTTCGTGTTTATCTGAAGGCTCAATGAGATTTAGATTGTTTTGGCGTGAAAATGCACCCTTTGAGGTATCAACCCCCTTCTCCAACTACAAAAAAATTAGAGATCCCTACTCTGGGGGGTTTTAAGCTTTCATTAAAAAAAATAAAATAGAATTTTGTCTTTTTTCGCCAAAAAAGTTCACCGATGTGTGTCGTTTGTTGTTGTTGTTTTTTTCCCACGTATGATTGTATCAAAGCAAGAATCCTAGAAGATGGGGAGAGGGTTTATTCGAACAAAATTAAAATATTTTCTATGAATCATGCTTTCGTATCTAATTTCAGTGTCCACATTTTTTGCTCTTCATTTGCACTTTTTATGTTCTTTACTATGTTTTCTTCGTTCAAGTGACCCTAGTATTTTTGTACTCATAGCTTAACGAGAAAGACCAGAAGAACATGAACTCGAAGACGCCCGGGTATTGTTGCTGGTATAAGCACCTTTGAATTTATTAACAAGATTTCTCATCCCTTTTTGGAAAATACAAAAATTTTGCCGCATCACACGTGATATTTGTCTCTAATTAGGTAGTTGTATGACAATTATGCAATATTCATGCTTAAAATTGCTCTAAAAAGACTTCTCTTTCACCCTATAGTTTCCTGCATACTGGTTGGGGTTGCTGAAGCTTTATTCTGTTTCATTGAAATTTGCCTAAAAAACATAAATAATATAATAAAACAAAGGATGGAAATCGACATACAAGGGTGCAAATTTGTAGCTGCTATTGACGAGAAAGGCTTGTGAGCCTATGTTTGACAGCTTTATTTTGATGAAAAGGCACAGCTCTGTTTTTGCGATTTTTGTGCCAGACTTTTTTGCGAATGTTGATTGTCTTAAAAGAAATTTACAACTTTACTATCCAAGTTTTTTCACTGGTCATTACGAATTGACAAAATTGTAATTGATTATGGTTCCCCAATTACTAGTAATTGAATGCGAATCATTAATAAAACTGACTTTAGGAAGCAATGCCAGGTGTTTTCCAGAGGAACAGTGTGACGAAAGTTTTAGTTACTTATTCACTAATTGTATATCAATAGTAATTTCTTACGAAATATTTGATTCACTTCTACTTACTAGAAATTAATCAAACAAAGGTGAAAAAGGGACAGGGTACATTTTACAGATGAAAGATGGCTGATCACCGAAAACAGCTGTCGAACAATCGGTCCGGGGCAAACGCAAAACGGGTCTTTCCCAATTGGGTGAGAAGAAGCTATAAGAAGGGACGTAAGGGAAATTACTAATTCATGGAACGGAAGAAATAGTAAAGCTTTGAACAGGTAGGGTTCGAGGAGGAGCGTGTTTGGGTGTGTTGACCCTACGGGGCTGGCCGTTGCACGCCATCAGACTACTTTGAAAAGTACAGTAATAATTGAATGTACAAGTCTTTTTCTTTTGAAATAGACATTGAAGCTTTTTTTTATAGATACCTATATATAGGATTAAACACAGGCATGTATTATTTATTATAATTAGGGGGAGGGATCTGCTTTAGTTAAAATTGAGAAAGTAGACAAACTGATAGTAAAAACATTGACGTAATTTGACAATTTAGACATCTTGTTAGGGTCCCCTGTATGTCGAAGGAGCCCTCTGTATGCGTGCCTGTTATATATGAAAATAAGGGATTTAATCAATCAATTATTCTACAGGCATAGAGGATTTACATTAAGGTAACACATGGAATAATACTTCCAAATAACGACGTATTTTAGTTCTTAATATGTTTTTCTGCTAGTTCTAATGATTTAATATCTTTAAAAGGCTGTTAGTAGATAGACTAAAGTTCTAAAGACTTAGAGAAATAACAAGAAAATAAAACATAAGCAATAGGTAAAAGATACAATTGGCATTATTTCAAAGTTTGAATCAGGTACATGAGCTGAGGGAACCAAATTATCAGGTCTTTTTTTATCCTCATTTTTTTTTACCTTTTCTGCTCATCAAAATCAATTTTTACCAAGGATAAAAGTTAGTTATAAATCGTTGTTAAATAAAAACATTTATAGTTTAAATTTTGAAAAAGTTCTATCATAATTTATTGTTTTAATTTGATTATTAATTTGGATCATTCAATCTTACAGGAAGGGCATTTTTAGATACGATTGAGTGTTTGGACGAACAAGCAGAAGAATGGACGTCTTTTGTCTATGGTCAGGACGGAAAAAACCGTCAGAGAAGTATGTCACCCTTAGATGTCAGTAGACGGCCCTCAGCTAGTACTGCTATGATTTCGCATGATGAATTTACTAAATTGAGGAATGATTCTTGTAAACTTGATAATCTACAAGAATTACCAGCAATTCCACTCTAACAACACGCAGCGAATTTAATTCCTTATAAATTCCATAGTAAAGTCTTATTTAAGTGCTAAAGATAGTCTAACTTTTTTCTTTTACTGGATTTTAGATGTGTTTGTAATTACTTGTCAAAAGCCCTTGTGTCAAATTGTTTTCTGAGCTGACTAAAACTGTCGAAATAAATAAAGTGATCAGCATCTGTTTTATCCAAATTTTGATTTTTAGGAAAGATTTAACCTCCTCTGATAAGGATGCTAAATTGTACATTTCTAGGATGTTTAAAAAAAATTCCAAATTAACTCATATAGAAATGTTGCTCAACCCAAGTTTGCAGACATATTTTGTTATAGGATGGGTTTAGCTAGGCATAAAATAAAATACTTCAATAAAACAATACTTGATTAAATTTTTTTTTCGCTATCTGAATCAGATATACGCATCTCATGTCTCAGAAAAACATAAATTGAAATTCGGAATCTTAGCTCAAGCAATGACTTTGAGGTGAGGTACCAGCCCTATGTTTTTGTGTTTGCCTTAATTCTTCTCAAAGAGTACAAAATCGCTCGAATAAATTATATGAAATATATTCAATGTTTTATATACGAAATGTTTGGAATCTAATCCGGTGAATATTTTTTTTGTAGCTTGCTGTTTATATTTTAACGAAAATAAATTCATCACCGATCATCATTTTTGCACTTCTATGGAAATTCACTCCCTGAAATTTTTTAAAGGGATTTCACTCAAGAAAGCTTATAAATTTTAGCCAAAATCAGGCTTTTCACTTCTCAGACGAAAAACTACTCTGACTCAACCCTTTCGTTCACCTCTTCCACTTCTACGGTCGGACCTGCATTCACACATGAATTCTTTGTGTTTTCGAATAAGAAAAAGCAATAGAAATACAAAGAAAGAAAGCCGATTCAAAAGGAATAGACGGAATATCGTAGATACACCTGCACATGAAGTGTTTTAGGGGTGTGTATTCAGGGGCTTGCCTCCCATTTACAAGAATGATAAACAAGAAAGAACGCAAAAAAAAAAAAAAACATGAAAACAGGAGGATAATTAAACATGAAAACATGGACTACATATTTGTATTACTCGATGCTTCCTCTAAAAATATCCCTCTCAATGTAAACGAACGCTATGCTGTACTCAATGTAAAATACTTTTGGTAGCTTCGAATTCATTATTTGGGTTTCGAATAAATTGTTCATTGCATTTAGTTAATTTAAAAAGAAATAAGAAAAACTACAAACATATTTCTATAAGCAGGGTATTGACTAAAAGGAAAATGAAGGCTTGGCTGTTCAGCACTAAGTTGTTAATTGGTTGTTAAACTAACTTGGTTGTTAATTCACCGCAGCACTAAGCTGCCTGACGTCAACCCAGCTACGCACGCTCCTCCTCCGTCCCAGTCTATTCCAAACCTCCCTCTTTGCATCCTCCCAGGAAGTTCCCATATCCCTTAAATCTTTCTGTGTGACGTCCTCCCACCTCAACCGAGGACGACCTGCTTTTCGTTTAGCTCTAAACAGTTGACTGATAAGGACAATCTTTGGCAATATGTCATCCGCAGAACGTGCCCTAGCCATCTCAATCTTCCTCTCTCTGTAGACCTAGAAAAAGCGGGACTGAATCACACTTGTCTTAAAGCCTACTGTTTGAGGTACGGTCAGTCAGTCGGGCAACCAAAACAATCCGTCGGTAGTTGTTCTGTAAAACATCCAGCAAATCTTCCTCCGTTTTTAAACCGCCTAAGCTTCAGAATCATATTTAATGGCTGCCATCACTGTAGCTTTCAATATTCTGACCTTGGTTTGCAGACTTAGTTTCCTATCCTTCCAACCTTTTGATAATGAATGATAGTAAACCTTATTTATTTTGTAATAAACCTTTTGATAATGAATCTGATGGTGTGATTTTCATCAAGATTTCTCTCCTTTCATCAAGATTTATCTGAGGCTCATACCCTTTGATATGTAACATTCAATGTAATGAACGACATATACCTGGAATCGGCCTAAAATTTGTTACCACAAACTGTTTGATGAATAAAAAGCAGACTGCTTTCTAAATAATAACTACTAACACCCATTATTATAAAATCCCTTTCTACCATTTTAAATTCTTAAAACTTAATGTGGCACCCTTATGTCGCACTATGACTGGTTTCTCATGGACTCTTATCGTTCAAACTCTATATAGTGGAGGAATAATACGGTTTGGCCTCGGGGAAATTGCGACAGAATTTTTTTTATTCCAAAATGTTTAGAAAAACAGCTTAATCACACAAAAAAATCCCCCCGAATCCTCTTTGCACAACTACCCGAACCCCCCCCCCTGAAGGGGGGGAAATCAAAATTTCTAGTTGGACGTATTTTTGGGTTTAAGTGGTCGTTTTCTACCAAATCAAGCATGACAAATCCGAAACCGACGTCAAAAATCAAGTTTTTTGTACCCCAGTATCGATTTTTACTTCATGGAACGGGGGGGGGGTAAAATACACAGGTCATTATTTGCCGGATTCCTGCGGTTAAAGGACCATTTTATATCAAATAAAGTACCGTATTGCCAGATATGACGTCAAAAAGCAGGTTTTTTAACTATTTACCTCCTTTTCACCTCTAAGGGGCCTGTAATATGAAGGGTTGCTAAGTATAACATCTTGAAAAACCATTTCTTTATTCGAGATCAAAACTTCAGATCAATCAGTTATAAAAAGGATCGTTTCGAACTCAGGTAAATTAATAACAAGAACATTTTGATTTTAAAGCATAACTAAAGCTAATTCGTCCTCCTGCTCGTCTTTGTTATCATCCTCATCCTGTTCAAGGAGCTACTCGTAAGCCTGTTTTTCCTTTTCAAGGGGTTCTGGTAGCATGTCATTGCCATCAAACGCTCTGCTATCCAGTTCTGATGATAAAAGTTTCGCATAAAGGGTGACCTCCAACAGACCATGGTCTTGCACAGCACGAGAGACAGCTTTGCCTTGTAACATACTACGCACAGTGTTAGGCAGTTATACTTGACTTAAGGTTTTCAAAAGTCCCGAGTCAGCCATAAGGAAGCCAATGGCTCCTAGGAAACTCATGCGTGTGTGAAATCCACCTAGGACAACAATAGCATTTTTAAAGTACTTGTGGCAGGCTCTGCATTGACGATACACTTAATCTTCCAGTACCACTTCACACTTCACACAGGAGATATCGCTTGGGTTGTGGTTTATCATTGGCAAAAAAAGAATATTCGACTTTTCCGGATGAGGTAGCTTTTGGTGTATTGACCACATAAAGGCCGACCAGCTCATGTATAAGCTTTTGAAAAAGCCAGAGATGCGCCAAAGTGTTTCACCTTTCCATTCATTATCATGAGTGTCACCGCTGTTTGTCAAGCAAACAAAAGTCCGTGGTTGCGACTTGGCGGGTTTTTGGTAGGTGTAGATCGGCACGGTGCCGATTGACGTCATCTCATCTCCACTTACTTCTTTTCTTGGCGCTGAAAGCTCCTTTGCCGGCAACTCAGGTGTAGACACTTCAACAAGCCCCATTCCATGAAAGGTATTCAGGCCATCGATAGTAGCAATATCATGATTGACGTTGTCTCCTACGTACTGAAAAATATGTGCTTTCTCTTCGGACTCTTCCAACAACGTTTGATCTACTGATGTGCATCTCTCAAATTTTTTTTTTACCACTGAGGACGAAGAGTAGAATCCAAGATTGTGCAGCGTTTCAATTAAAAACCGAGATGAGAAATGGTGATGCAGCTGCAAAGCCAGTCCTATTTGTTCAGGAGACATTAAACCACGTGGTCTGCATGCCTGCTTTATAGCCTGTCTGATAGAAGATATTAGACGTGGCGCGTTGATCCCCTATCGATGAAAGCAGTAGACAAAGAGATGGGCACACGAAGTGCAAACACTTCTCTAGTGAGATATCTCGTTAAGAAATTCGTAGGAATCCTTCCTTGTCGTTATGGATTTGATTCCGATTCTTATTATCTTTCCAACGACACTGATGAGCTGACCCCTTTCTCCGTTTTCACTATCTGCCTTTTCTCTTGGTGAAATTCTCGTAATATCCTGTCAACCGTATCTCTAAATGTTACGAGTATCTCTTTCCCATTTGAATCGGACACAACCACTTGTTCGCCATCCTCACTGACTAGTAAATCCTTGGCTTCACGAAACTGTAGGCCAAACTATCACAGTCAGTTTCAGAGATAATATGAGCCATTTTTCTTAAAATGATCGTCAGAGGGACAGGCTCTTCACTGTTGGTATAGCACCGAAGGGCTTCTTTGAGAGTGGCTTTCCTTGCACTATCGAACTGTCTTCCCTTCCGTTTCTTTGGTGGAGACACGTCACTCACTTCTTCTTGACCAAAGAATTTTTGTGGAATCTCTTTTCCTGTCCTGAAGTTCACTGAGCATATTTGATGATAAACGGCATCCTCTGAAGGTCAGAAGTCTTTGAATTTATCCGACCAAGCACTGTCATGGCCAACTGATCGTTCTTTCTCTTACACATTTCACGAATCGAATAGTCGAAGCTATGAGTTCATACTGCATAAGCTTCAGCGAATTCACGACTTGGGATCTTATATAATTTCACTGCTTGACCACAGAATAGGCAGTTCTTCGAAAAATCAAAGCTTGGAGCTCAAGATCTGGTTGGGGGGGGGGCTGCAGCCGGTTCTTTCTGCTCAAGTTTCCTTTGAGCGTTCTTTTCTCTGTCGATCCGACGTCTGTCACAGAAGTTACGACGACACGCGGTATGGACTTCATTTCCAGTCGTCACAGTTATGCTACTACCTCTTTCTTTGCTTGTGTTATTCACGGCATCGGCTCCTTTCTCAGATAATATGGTTTCACCGGGTTTGATGCTGTTTTGGCATATCGGGCAGACCATGTTCTCTTTATTGACGGTTCTAGAAGAAAAAAAGACTGATTATTTCATACAACTTGTTTGTTCAGTAAATATAGGCACAATCCAATCGTAATTTAACCCATCGCCACCTAGAAGAACAAATTCAGCTTGAATGATATATGTAGATGGCATTGCAACAATGAAGTTGAAAAGCAGAAATGAATATCCGCTCTTTTCTGAAATCAGAAACGTAATCTTAAACACTATCTCACTAAATGCTTCTAATCAACGCTCGCGGACCCCAGTTTTTTATTTTGTCTTTTCTTTGCGGAAGTAAATAAAACGGGACAAACCTTGTATATAGCCTTGAACCCGCCAATCATCTATCAAGTACTATGGTAGATGGCTCCACTGATTAGATCACCTAAAGAATGACGCTAAGAAATGGAAACCGCAAACTGAAGGGGGAGTCTGGAATGCTGGTTTGAAATTAGACTGTTCGAGACTCATATTCTAAGGCGCCATTTCTTGCTTGATAGGAAATGGTGAATCAACCGACAAATGATTAAACTAACTAGTTCACGTAGGTCAACTTTCACAACCGATTTAGGTGAGGTGAGGTACTTGACCACGTGAAATCAAGTTTTTAACATCATTTCCGAATTCACCGCCATTGATTCCAAAGGAAACGGCCAAATAATGCAACAACATCTTAATTTCGAGTTTTGCCCCCCCCTCCCGCCTTTTAAGGGTGGAAATGGGCAATAGGGTATGAAAAAAAAGGAAAATTTGAATTCAGATTTGGAGTCGGCATACTTGATTTGATAGGAAACGACTATTTAAACTCAAAAATATTTATAAAAACAAAAATCAGATTTTCCCCCTTATTTTTCCCCTTGAATGGCAAATTTGGGATACTTGTGCAAGGGTGATTCGGGGGGATTTTTTTTGTGTGATTAAAATGATTTTTCTGAACATTTTGGTGTAAAGAAAATTCTGTTGCAATTTCCCCGAGGTTTGACCATTATTATCCGTATCTTTCCTCCACTAATATGATCATTTCTTCGAAACAAGGAGACTAGATAGAGGCTCCTAGGTCTACTTATCATAAAACTGTACCCGCTTAACCTCGCTCTGCATTTTGAAGTATCTAAATCTGCACAACACCATAGACAGTGAGAGTCTTAGTTACACAGTGAAAAGATGACAAGAAGAGAGTTTGAGAAAAATGAAAAAACAGCTGAAGGTCAGACTTTACTATGTACTGAGAACGGTTTTTCATCTTACCGAAGGCTTGCTCTCATTTCCTGCAAAATGAGTTGAAGGCTTTAAAGAGTCGAGTCTTCAGCCAATTAATGAAGAAAATAGGAATTAAAAAACCCTAACGCTACCTACATTTTAGCATCTGGTGACATCATTAGAGAAGTAGAAAATCTATCAAACATCCAAAGAACTCCCTTGAGAAAATTTTGGTAGGTAAAATAGTTTAGAAAACTTTAAACCTGTAGGTCAATTGATCGTATAACTCTGCTTTTTTTTTATCTCTTTCTACATTTTGAAATATATAAACAGTCGAGCATTCACTATTTATGATGAATAAAAAGATAATGTTGGCGATTTTTATTTTCGATACAGTTACCAGTTAACACTTTGACATGTTCAATAATCTTCGATTTCCTCTTCTAAAACTGGTTTTGTCATTTTTTTTCCATACTAGATGACTTGCCTTTTCCTGTTTGGGTTGGTTGTAAATACGAATTCTGCTGAACGATGCTTGCTAAGATTTTTTTTTTTTTTTTTTTGTAAGAACCCAAGTCTCAAATTTCAATTTCTAGTGTGTTTCTACCTTTATTGCTGAAGCGTACCCACAAAATACCTTTTAAATATAATCTGTTTTATGGTTAGTTCAACTTTGTTTCTCATAATTTGGATGATTGTATCCAATTAAGTGTTTCTTGAAATTCTCTTACATGCACTGTGGCTAGGCAATTAGAACATCAAAGGAAATGTTTAATGTTTCGTGAATTCAAAATAATCTAATTCTGAACATTTTTAAGCCTTAGATAAAAACAAAAAGTGGTCTAGGGTTCTATAGTAATGATCTATTTACCCACCATCTACAAAATATCATAGGGAAGCAAGGAAAAAACTAAATGCAAAAATAAAAAGAAACACTAAAGTTATTGTTTGAGAAAAACATCGTTTATTCAGTATAGCTTTTATTACAGACTTCTCACAAAATTCTTGACCACTTCGGCTACTAGATTCATAATTCCAAGTTTTTCGAGAGGGGAATTTCGGTGTCACCTAAGAATAAACAAAAGATAAGTTAAAGCAGCCGATTTCATGGATTATTGCCCATGATATGGAACAACAGTCCCGTTTGCGCGAAATGGCTTTTGAGTTGCAATTAGAAAAAAGAGCCAAACAACCTCCTCACATCCTGTCTTTCCCCGTTCTTGCGATTTTGAAGTTTAAAAAGAGGGTATAGCCAAATTGACTTTTCTGCACATGATTTTTAAACAAAAAAAGAGAGAAAAGTTTTTGAGCCTCATGATCGTTTCAGTTAGACCCTCTGTTTCTCCACACTTTAACTTTCCAAATTCAAATTTGCCTTTCGTCATAGACAATGGTGGGAAAAACATAGCAGATGCCCGAACCAAAGTTTTAAATATTTTCCTGTAAAACTGGTATAGCCTTCGAATGCTTTGAACTAATGCTACAAATTAACTAATGCTGGCAGAAAAATCTCAACTGACTTGGAAATTAGAAGTAAAAAACCACCAACTTATCATTTAAAACCTGATTAGTTCTTTTTCAAGAAATATTAAGCTAATAATAGAAAACCAACAGCTTTTGAGCCTCAAAATTAATCATAAGCATTGTGTTCTATTGTAAGTCGTGATGTATGAAAACAAATTAGAAAAGATTTTCTTACGTTAACTTTAACTATGAAACTACTAAAAAATAAAACGACCAACGCTTTAAAATATCAAATGCAAACTTAATTGCCCTTAGTTAAAGCAAAAAATGAAGATAAGTTATCATTCTGTTCTAATTTGTATATAGTCTGCTCTGCTTACAAAATTTTTCCCCTTTCGTAAACAATGAAGTGGCATAACTCCTTTTTAACTGTCACTGGATATGCAGTTTAAACCAGTCCATACTTTAATACGTGAATCTGCTCAGGGATTATTATTTTATGTAGATCTTTCTAGTACATTTAGCTTGTTCCATTCTATTTTATTATTATTAATCTTCTCCTAAAGAAGAGTGAATGTGTACAGCCGCTACTCCTCTCCTCGTGGTATGCTGACTATGAAGGGCCGAGAAACAGAAATCAGTACCGTTGGTAGAACTGTAAAGTTCAGTGCTGTACTCTTTGCCTTAGACAGTAATTTTTTGTGTGTGCCCAGATCAAGAAAAGCCAAAATATTTTTATTTATTAAAGAATTTTTCACAATATTTGAAGTTTGTGGTTGTCACTTATTACTTACTTTTGTTACTAAAAACTATTTGATCCATTTTAATTATGAGGAAGGGTACTGCTCTCTCCATCAACAGCCGTTTCTTCAATTCAATTGTAATATTGTTAAACAATTCATGGATAATGATAATTACCCCTGACAAATGACAATATTTCAATAATTAGCAAGTGGGAAGGGGTCTCAAATATTATAAATTTACTATAAGTCTATGGTATCTATGCTTTTCAAGGTGTTTTGATAAAAAAAAAATCCTAGCAGCCCCCTGTCCCTGAGCGTTGACAGGACTGCTAGAAGAAAATACTAACGAATTTAAATTTTTAATGCAAAATTCTTTATCTTTTTGTTGGTAAGTATTTGGCTGTCGTCTTTTTTTCGATTTTTTTCAAATTCTTCTATATTTATATATGCAGGATAATTATTATTCAACGGTACGTACATTATGAACATAATTCGAAAATACTCTATGGAATGGTGGAGATTGTACATTCATTTTCAATCCTCTTTCGAACCTGCTATATTCACATGAAGGCCTATGGAGAGAAAGATTGCGCATAAGACCAACTTTTTAAGGATTCAAGTGGCATATTCCCACTCCCCATCTACACAAAGATCTGTCGGTCCTCTTCAATAATCATTGTATTTTTGGTTTGCATTTATACAGCGCTGTCGACAATTAAATAGAGCCTTAGATGAATGAACTCCCCCAAATGAAGATTTTAATATATGCCATAACTAACTGTTTATGTTTTACCAACACTGTTTATCTTTAGGAAAGAATGTACCACAAAGTGGCATTACTGTTTCGGAAATTGAAAACCTCAATACATAGGAGTGGAATTATTTAAAGTGAATTTGCCATCTCAGAGTTTTCAATTAATACTTTATTGGTCCTCTCTTATCCAAAATTCTTGTTTTGCATTAAAAAATGGCAAAGAACACCAATATACTGTGACACGGTCTTTTCGGCTGTTTTAAGATTGCCGATGAGAATTTCCTTTTTTCGTTTCAATCATCTATTTCCCAATTTTCCAAAACCACTGGTTAGATATCGATCTCTTCTAAAAAAAGAAAAAAAAAGAAAAAAAAACAACCAAACAGAAAAATAAAAACATAAATAGACACCCTTGACCATTCCTATCTGGAAAATGTAAGTTTTTGTGTTTGTATAATTAAAAGTTATTAAAATCACTATCCGAGCCCAACTTGACAAATATAGCAACAAGATTTTTAAGCCACAACACAAGGCGTCCTATTTGGGATGCTTATGCTTGCCTGGTTGAGTGATCATGGATATCACTGCAAGCCACAAAGATTTCACTGAAGGAATGTGGCTATAATCTACTCTGATAGATATCTATTGCAACTAAAGCCACTTTGGGCCATGGCAAGATATTTATAATATAAATACCTTTGAGTAAAGGTACTTAGAGGCTCTACGCAAAGAAAGAATATGCACTTATTAAGTGTGCTGATGCAACTTTTTGATCACCATAAAATCACTGTGATGGGGATCATGTGTTGACTTTTTGGCTTTTCAAGCTTGAACTACATGTGGAAATCGTACGCAGTGGCATTTTAAGTTGGGGGGGGGGGCAGATTGGGCACTTGCTCTGGGCAGAGAAATTTTAGGGGCTCAGAATTTTAAATAAATAATATAACTGCAAAAATTATTTTGTAATTTTTTAAGTTGTACTTTTATTGAGATAAAGTGGAGGGCGCAGTTGTCAGTAAGTGGAAGCAAATTAAATCCCATATTTTGATTTTTCCTATATCTCTATTATCATTCCTTGGAAATAAAAGTAAGTAGCAATAAAAATAAATGTTGTGGTGATTTAGGTCGATTTCAGTTGTTCTATGAACTACGAGAATGAAGTTGAAGGGGTCTTCGCAAAAGCAAGAGTTACCTATTAAATATTATTAGCGATTGCAGTGTAGGTGGCTAGTAATGAGAAGTCGTTTACCTTAGACCTTAGATCCTCCAGAGCCAGAACCCTAACATAGGATATCTATGAAACCTCGTCAGACATCACGGAGCTAATTTGCACTCCTGAAGTCCTACCACTGTGGTCAAAGAGACATTCCCCCTCTTTTCAGATCTTGTTCATTCCTCCGTCAAAAATTGTTTCTTGGACTACCTCTTTTTCGCCTTCCAGCACTAATAAAATGGAAATGGGAATCGATCCTCTGGCATACGAAGAACGTGACCAAGGTACGGCCTTCTCCTACGTTTTAAGAGATCAGTAGGCTGACCAATTTTCTGTCAAACTTGTATATTCTTGACCATTTCCAGCCACGATGTATTAGAGGTGGGGCTTCAAGAACATAGAATATTTCCTACCGTGCCATATTGGTTTTAACTTTTCAAAAACCAACGTTGCTTTCCAATACTCCTCTTGATCTTGTTACTTATTTCACCATTATAATCAATCCTACTCTCGAGTTACTTAAATTCAATAGCCTGTTCATTTGCTTTGTCTTTGCATTTCAGTGTCAGCATAGAGTCAGATGTAGCCATGCTCTTTGTCTTACTGACACTCACTGTAAGCCCCGCTTTTTCAGTCTTTTCATCCTTGGTGTCAAGTATTAGCTGCAATCAGTCTTGCTTCTTCAAGAAGAACATTGTGGTCAGAGATGCCCAGGTCAAAGGTCTATCAGCTGCAAAACATCACTGCAGAGTCTGAAGACTGCCTTAGAATGTTGTCTATAACAATAACAAAGAGAAATAGGGATAGGACACATCCCTGTTTGACTCCAGACTTTATCTGAAATAAATGCCAGAAAACAACGATATTCTGTGGCATAATATCTTTTGTTACTTTAAAAGGGCCCTAGATTTTAAAATTTTGCTTCAATCAGCTGTCTTCTGGTATTATATTACCAACGGATTGACCCAATCACCTATAGAAAAAAAGGTCATCAAATAAGTGAATTTTACACATTTGGAATCAACATTCCCAAGAATATTCTTTTAGTGTATTTATCGCTATTAAGATCTTTACTTTTGTATTCTTTCAATCCCAGTTGCTAAGGTCACTGGCTCCTCTTTTCAATTAAATAAAAAAAATTAATGTAAGGAAAGATTGGCAATAAAGTTAAAAATGAACAAAAACTTACACATGAGAAGCCTGTCTTTCTTCTCAGGCTCGCACTCTTTAGGATAAAGTTTTATAGTACTATGCTCAAAGCATAAATGAGTACATCCAATGGTGACAACCCCCTCACATACGAAATAATCCCTGATAGTCTTAAGTTTTAATGTGACCCGTTTAGTTCATTTAAAAAAAACCTTGTTTTTTTGTTTAGGTTCTAATTTCGTTTTTGGTGAAGCATTAATACCAGGAAGGTTTTAGGAGGTTTTATTCTATTTAGTTTCTAATTTAACATTTGGTATATCATAAATATGAGGAGGCTTATGAGAAGTTATATTCTATTTAGTCTGTAATTTTATGTTTGGTGTAGCATTAACATGATGAGGGTTTTTGAAGATGAGGGCTTTAGAATTATTTTATTTGTTTCCTAATTTCATATTTTTGTAGCAAAAATATATGAAAATTTATAGCAGTGGCACCAATTTACAAAAATTTAGGAGGGGGGAGGTACAAGGATTTTTTTTCGATTTTTTTAAATGAAGATGCTAGAAAAAAAAACATTAAGCAAACATACCTAAAATAGGGGGTAGCAGTGACTTAACTGCTTGGAAAAATTGTCGACTATCTATCCAAATCCAGTTTTTTTACCTCCTCTTTTTCAACAGCCATAGTCTTGAGATCACTGAGTCTGTAATTTACCATCGTTGATCACTGATAGTCCTTAACACGCCCTAATGTTATAAGAAATCATCTGTTACTGGCAGTGGTCACAGGCAAAAGAGCAACTAGCTTCATCAGTTTTAGCACTGCAGAAGAGGCAACTGGGAGATCAGATAAGATTTCAATAGCTCAAAGAAAATCCATCTTTGAAATATCACTTTTTGACTGATGCAGCTTTGCAAGAAAATCTGGGATTTTATGGCATGGTCAACCCCAAAACTTTTGACACATAACCCTTTCAACCTTTGAATGTCCAAGAAAATCAGAACTTGAGAGGTCCAAGGGAAATAAAGCGTCGAGCAGAGGCATATTTTGTATGAAAAGTTGGTTCATCTCGCCCCGTGAAATGGTCTATTACCTCAAAATACAGAAGTTTACCCGAGTCTTACTGAACTGGCTGACTGGTATTGCATCTACAGGTTGTTGAGTTTCAAAGAACGTCTTTGAGACGAACGGAAATGTTTTGACTTCTCTTGCTTCGAGCACTGGTTTTAGATTGTGGGTATTTCGAATCCTGGATATTGTGTAAAGCCAAGAATTCGGATATTTTTTGCTTAAGTTGTTCCATTTGTTATTTTTACTCAGGTTTTGGAGTGTCTCATAGGTCCATGAAATCAGTGAAAGTGCCTTATAAATCAACAAACTTTCAGATTGGAGTTGCTCTTGATAAACAATTTGAAATGACTAATACTTTTTCCATACTGAGAAAAGTTGAGACAAAAGAGGCAAAGTTAATTTTTTCCAGTAGTCCTTTTGCTTCACACGCTGCCTCGCCGTTGGAACTACCAGAGATTGTGGCAAGAACAGCAACAATACAATCAAATCTGGCCTTCACCTTCGAAATAGAGTGGACTACGTAAAACCAGTGAGTCTGGACGGTCCTCTCAAGCTCCAAGACTTTTTGCCCGCTAATGCGCTGTGATTCCACAAAAATAGCCCATGTCAAGTTCTGCTGCATAATATAAATATCTAAAGTTTTTGCACTACAGAGAAAAATTCTGAAATTTCGCTGATATTTTTTAGGCATTCAGTTAAAACCAAGTTTAATGTGGGGGTGTGACCGTGTACAAAAACTACATGAAGCACCTTCTCCCTAAACTTTGCTTGAACTCCATTCAATTCCCTGGACATAACGGATGCACCGTCATAGCATTTGGCAATGCACAGCATCAAATATACACCAAGCTTTTCAATGGTTTCACAAATCGTGGTGGATGAGCTCTCGAGTTTTAATTTGTGCATGTGGTAGCAGTCGATTAGTCGCTCCAGTACTGCTCCATTTGATGTATACCTGAATAGGATCGGTAATTGTTCTTTTCTAGAAACGTCTCTTGTCTCGTCGACGAGAATAGTAAAGTAAGTAGCTGATTTCACTAGTGAAATAATGTCTTGGCGCAAGTCATTCCCTATCAGTATAACTGCGTCATTTTAATACTGATGATTGCAATAGTGACCATGACAGTGCTATAACTTGGCCTTCAGCTTTACGTCCCCTTTAGACATTATCTCCATCATTTCACCAAATTACCCCGGTTTACAGATGTTTCTTGTTCGTTATGACCCCTCACAGCAAGGCCTAGCTGACTAAGAAAGCAAATTGTGCAAAAAATGTACTTCACACGATCTTTATTTTTCTGAACCACTTGAGATCTGGATCGAAATAAGGTATTCACTATAAATCTCGAAGTATCACTGACATATGCACTGAATTTTTCTCCGTTAGAAGTGGAAGCCAGATATTTCTCAAGAGTAGGTTGAGCTGGTTTGTCATGACTCGTTGTAAAAGTTCTTGAACGCTACTGCTACTGGAACCCGCAAGGAGTTCAGAGATGCAGACCAAACTTTCATGTTGACCTGAACCGTTTAGTGTTCTGCTTGTTTCTGAAAGACTGTCACAAGTGGGGGAATTTATCTCCTCTAGCCTGACACTTTGAGTGCTGACACTCTTGCCAGTTTCTTATTCTTTCTTCCGCATTTTCACTGCAAAAAAAAAAAAAAAAAATCCACAGATTGCTGTCACTTTTTACTCATAGTTTGATTACAAATTCTTCACAAGAGCAATAAAAAAAAATACTGACCCGCTGAAACTTAGTTTTGAATGAACCCTACTCAAAAATCAAATTTCCGGTCGAGGATTGGTTAGTAAAATAGTGTAGACGTGCGGATGTAAACGCACTCTTAGACATTTCCAAACACGATTGTCTTCTAGTGGTAGAATTAGGGTGGTACAAGAGTAAGAAAGACGGGACATTTCAAAACAAGGTCATCGGAAAATAACAGGGCTGTTTAATAGCTATGAAAAACGAAACAAAGGAGTGACAAATAAAAAACAACCAGTTAGCCAGTCTCGCTCGTTTAATATAACACATAACTAAAATAAAAAATAGCTGAGAAATATAAATAAGAAAGTAATTTCCCGTAGGAGGAGGTTAACCTCCTCCTATGATGAGGAATTTTATTTTATATAGTCTGTAATTTAATATTTGACAGACTATTAGCATGAGGAGGGCGTCTTCTGCTCAAACTGGTGCTAGCCTTCACAGAAAAGGTTGAATTCTGCTTAAAAATGCTTCAAAAGAAAGCCAAACCGGGAAAAAAGATTTAAATAGTGTTTAAGGAAGTGATGTTAATTTTTTAGTGGAAATATTAATCAAAGTCTTTCTTATTAACGAAGATTAAGAGAGACGAAATCTCTCAAGTACTTTTCAAAGGCAAACTGAAAAAGGCTTAACATAAGAAAGATATGAAGGGTACTTGTATGATATACGCCCTACCTAATTTTCTTCTAATATGTATCTGTGACACTCTATCCTAGTGAAATATACCAAAGTAAGATAAAAATATAATGCTTTAGAAAATTTGGGCTATATATTTGCAGATCTGCTGGGTTGGGGGAGGGGGTTAAAGCATAGGAGGTATGTATGCCTAATGTGTTAGGTACCATTATTCTGCATAGTATGTAAGATTTGCTTTCTAACTTCACACTATTTTAATACTTTACCCCCACCCCCTACTGTGCAAATATATAGCCCAATTATATATTTTCCGTCTATCCTGTTACTTCTCTTTGTCTTGTCTCACGCTAATTTGAAAGAAACTAACTAAAAAGAACGGTTTCTACAATGCATCAACGAATGAACAAATTAAGTGTTAGGGCGTTTATAATACAAGTAACATATGAGGTTCACTTTAAAGTCCCATTTTTGATTTTTGTTGTCCAAGAGATCCAGTGTTGACAGGGATGGAAGTGTCTCCTGAGTGAGATTTAAGGAAAAAGAATCATGTGTAGGCTATAGACATTTAAAAAATTATAACTTGTGAAATACAATTCAAAATTCCATTTAGACACGTGAATTAGCCAGCAAAAGATTACTATTTATTAGGCTATCAGGTTATTATTATGCAAATCTTGATTTTCAATTGCGTTTAAGATCCAAAGTGCCATCAATCTGGATAAACAGAAATCATTTCTGCAATAAAATGTCAACAACTATAATAAATGTAGTATTTATTTTGAAGCATTATTAAAAAAAGCTAATAGCTTCTTTCACTTTTATATACACATTTTCTTGCCTAGAAGTAACACTTGAAAAAAACTGTATTGCTAGATCCTCATGAGAGCAATAAATCCATCATTTTAAGAACTTCTCTCATGCCACTACACTGGATCTTAAAAGCAGAGGTAAATCCCAACTTGCATAAAAAGACATCTTGGAGATTTTTGTGCAGAAGCAGCCAAGCGCGTGTGTCCAAAAGCTTTTGGAAAAGTCTTCTGCCTACTCCTCAAATTGCATTACTACCAACACCAATTACTCCCATTCGTTGAATTTATGGCATTTTTTTCCCAAAATGGCTATGCTACAAGACCTTTGATATCCAGGAAAGGCGACAAGAAGTCAATCGGCAATGGGAATATGATTGTTGAGTTTTTCTCAGCAGATATGGCGCTTAACGTCTGCAAAAAATTAGCAATTTAATATACTAAAGCTAAAACAGAATGATGACTACGAAGGGATAGATTCGGTAGCAATTGTTTAGTTCAGACAACCACAAATAAACGCATTATATGGTCCATCAAAAGCGTCACTAACTATGGTATCTTAACATAACAAAAAAGCGGCAACAAATATAAAAAACAAAAAATATAAGGTGTTGAAAGGTAAAACTGCGTACCAAGAATTACATAGATAAATAATTCACACAAAAGAAACTTATGAAAAAAAATGTTAAGAAAAACATAATTCTGAAGAAAAATGTTCCAAAAATACTAATAATACATAAATACCACTACAGGTACTGTTGATACTATTGCTACTATTAGGAGTGCTGCTAATGCCACAATTCTTACTACAATTACCGCTATGATACTAGTGCTACTAAGGCTTAGGGTATGAAGGTTAAAATTTCAAAGACTATGAAGGGAAAAGCTGAAGGAAAAAAGGAAAAAACACTATGTGGATGCTGGATATCAAAAGGATGTATCTTAGGAATGCCTTGGGATTTCACATTGTAACTCAAAGGGAGCCTGTGTTATTTTTATTTTCTTTCACGACGTTTTTCTCAGGGAACCTGTATATTCCAAAGATTTTTGTTCGCTTTAGGATTCGAAAGAGATTTCCTCTCCATGGAAAGGAGTGCTAGATAGCTGGACTATGAAAGCCTTCCTAATATTATTATTCAGGTAATACTTTCCATATTATAACCTATTGCACGTAAGGGGACTTCTCTGTCCTGCTTACTAGAATGATTAAATGGATCGCGTGTTTTCCTATGACCGCAATAATTGAGATGCAGGGGAGAGCAGCATCCCATGTGTGTACCATCATTACTTAACATACCACATGTGTCCCTCCATTACGTAACAGTCAAGTGTACACCGGCATTACGTAAAAATTGCATGTGCATTGCTATTACGTGACGCTCATGTGTGTAACATATTCAGTCACGAGCTGAGATTCCCCGTGGGCTCCTGAAGTCTTGCATGTCACGCGAGATTACGCCATTCCCAATAAATCTACCCAGTTGCTCAAGATTGTGTCATTACCAATAAACCTGTCAAGTCACGCAAGATCGCATTACTTTGATCATAAATAAACATCCCCTATTACGTAAGAACCAAATGTAAACAAACCTCTATTGCGTAACATGTACCTGCTGGCTATTGTCGGAATGGTGGGATATGGGTGTCGTGGAATGGCGGGACTGCTACTACTGCTACTACTACCACTACTACTATTACTACTACTACTACTACTACTACTACTACTGCTGCTACTACTACTACTATGCTATTACTATTACTGCTACTTCCACTACTATTATTACTACTACTCCTACTACTCTACTGTTAGCACGGTAAGTGTCATGAAAAACACTTGGGACTAAATTATGTACCAAAACTGTACGAAAACAAAAACTGCTTGATAATCCCGGAGTTGTCCCACATCAAACAAATTTGAAGACTTAAGACAAGCACTTTTGCTATTCCCATCTTTGACAAACTTGCCTATGATTCTCACGGCATTGTTCTGAAGAATCTGGACTCTTTGAAATTACTGTAAAAATTGCTGCTCCAAATTAGACAGCCATTTGAACTATATGGTTAAGAAGCAACTTAGTGATAAATCATTAGCAGAATCCCCTTTGGCAAGAAATGCTTCAATCTACGAAGCTTTCCATCTCCTCGGCCAAGTTTTGAAGAAATAAAATCACTGTGATACTTTCATGAAAGGTTTGAATCAATAAAAAATCCTAAGTATAGCACTATATAAACTTAATGAATAAGCCTTCTGGATAAAATAATAAGATCACTAGCATCAACTGGCAAGCCAACTCTGCAGAAAACCATTAGAAATGACTTTTTCACGTAGACACACAGTAAGCCAAGGTTCATAAGAACTTCCAACCTTCTAAACACTTCGATCGATTTAGCATGCACTGTCAAAGCTGTATCATCAGCAAAGGTTGTTATATAGACGTCTTGAAGATAAAAATGCACCGAATCTACATACACAAGATAAAGAAAGGGACCTAAAATGGAACCTTGCGTCAATCCACATTTTAGTCGATAAGAAGATGAAATCAGCTCATTAAGAACTACACGCAGGCATCTTTCAAGGAGACAATTTTCGAACCACTGTAAAGAAGTGCCGCGAATTCTTAGACACTTGAGTCGGTCCAGCAAAATCTTCAAATCTACAATATGAAATGCTTTCCTTATATTAATGAAAATTGACATTGGCAATTACCCTTTTTCCAACGCACCACTAAGACATTCCACCAGACGTTGCAAGGCATGAGTTGTGGAGCGTCCCTTTCGGAACCCAAATTGGGTTTCACTTAATAATTCATTAACCTGGAGAAAATCGTATGCTCGTTTATGGACAACTTTCTAACATTTTTTGGAATTGAGGTAAAATCGAACTGGTAAAATCGATATTGGTGTCTGCTTTTGCAGTCACCCTTGTTGTGGGGTATGACCTTTGCAACTTTAAGCTGTTCAGGGAACTTACCATTTTCTAAAGAAAGATTAATAATAAACACCAAATAGGGTAGTAAATTATATAATGGATGTTAAGCCCAAAACGAACATAAATTACAATAAATAACCAAGTAAAACTCAAAACAAGCAGAAAGTAAGAGAAGTAGGATTGACGCCTCCCTGCCGCTTAAAGGTTAGAACATAGCTTGTTCTTCACAGGAAACAAAATATATTTTAAATATTTCCTGTTTCTTCAGTTTTATAAATACAAAACTATTATGGCTTTCAGCAATGAATATCAGTACATATTTTAACCTGTCCGTCCGAATTAATTTATTTTTTCTGTAATCTTCGTTGTGATGATTTATTTTTTTTTGATATGAGAAATAAAAACGAGTACATCGAAATAAAGATTTTTTCAGTAAAGCGCAACTTAAATTCTGGTGTTTTGACGTCACGGGGGTGTCCTTACTTCTCTTAATTTCTGATCGTTTTGAGTTTACCTTGATAATTTATTTTATTTTCCATTCATTTGGATTTCATTTATCCATTATTGATGATGGCTCATAGTATTTTACGCTCCAAAAACAATTTGTCTATAGTTTTGCTCTTCTTTGGCTTACGATAACTCTTTACTTTTCTTTGGAAAACGTCTTATCTGAAAGAAGTTTTTTCCGAATATATGCATACAAAAGATAAAAGAATTTCAAAAGTACAAATAAAGATTAAAAAATTGGTCTCAATGATGCTCCTGTCATATGTGAAGTAGGAATATAATTATGCAGAGCAGAAGAACATTAATTGAAGCTATTGAATTTTTCTAAATAATTTTTAACAAGGCTTTCTTGCCTTTTTCTGCTCCAATACAAAATTTTTCTTCATTATATTTCCTACTATAATGAGCTGTCAGAGATGTTACTCAGAGATGTTTTTTCTAGAGAAATTTGATACGTCAGAGATAACCAGTCGATTTGAAATTGCCGGAAAATTTTTCTTCATTGTATTATCCTATAATGAGCTCTCAGAGATGTTACTCAGAAATATTTTTCTTGAGAGATTTGATACGTCGGAGATAGCCAGTCGATTTCAAATTACCGGAAAACTATATGGTCAGGGCTGGGAACTTTCTGCTCAGTAAATATGTCCCTTGTGCATCCAAAAATATCATCAAAAAAATCAGATATAAGCAAACATATTATATAATGAAGATGAAACAAAATGATTTAGCACATCTATACAGAATGAACTAGTATGAAAGCACAAACGTCATAAAAACATGTTGACATACTATGTCAAGAATTCATCTTGACATACATTGTCAACATGCGGGTCAGTATTTTTTATTCTTTTTGTAGCCTTTCGCCAATCAGAGTACTTTTTGCGCATGTCTTAAGGTGCAATCCAGAAGTCAAGCGACGTTGCAAAGCACTAGATAAGCTGAGTTGCCCATCCGTCACTTTTGACACTTGAAAAGAACACTAGACCTTTCAATTCGAATGAACTTGGTTTGACGTATTTATGAACTCCTTTTATACTATGTGACTTGGTCAGAAAAAAATTAATAATAGTAATATATTCTGCCCACATCGGTTTTTACTTTAGCAGTACTATTGTGCTACCTATGATTTTTGGTCGTTTTAATTAATGCAGGAATATATGTCTGCTTAATTTATGTCTGGATTGTTCAATGTTATTTGGACTGTTTTGAACACAATGGCTGTCTCATAAGTGACTGTCGGGTGGGGAGGGCTAGTTGTCCTCAAATCACTGTTGGATCTTAAAAGGGAAATAGAACTTTCTATTTCAAATTTAATGAGACCCATCTGAAGTATATAGACTATCCATTTCATGAAAACCTTATATGCCCTTGGAGCCTAACTTACAACCCTTATCCTAGGTCTCTGGGGGGATTTAAACCTTGGAGGTGTTGTGATATGCTCTTTGGACTATTTTTTAACAACTGGCTATCAAAAATTTCTGTCAAATGCATGTAGGGAAAAGAGGAACAAAAATTTTGCTGAACAAAAATGTCTAAAATTTTTAATTGAATACTGGTTTCTGGAAATAATATGCTTGGGAGGGGGGTTGCCCTCAAATCACTTTTGATTCTTATAATGGGCAAAATCACTATCCGATTTCCAATCAAATGAGCCCCATCTGAATTTAACACGACTAACTATTCCATAAAAACCTTATATGCCCCCAGAGCATAGCTTACAACTCTTATCCCGTGGCTCTGGGGCTTTTGTCTACCCTGAAGGCATTGGTATATGTTCGTTTTTTTACAAAATGTTCTTTTTTAAAAAAAATGACTGTCTCAAAATTTCTGTTGGGCGCATCTAAAGAAGAGGACGAAGGTGGAGTGGGGTGGGTAGCTGTCGTGCGGCCACTTCCATTTCTTAAAGTGGCACTAGAACTTCTGATTTACAATCCAATTGGCTCCCTCTAAAGTTTATACGACCACCCCTTCCATAGTGACCTTATATGTTAATAGTGGGGAACCATAATAACTTGTAACTATTGCCCTAAAGGCTTCGGCGGGAGGGGAGGGTGCATTCAAAGGCAACAATTACTGTATCTTCCAAATGCGCTGAAAAAAAGGGTAGTCTCATAGTTTGATTAGAAATGGTCACGGAAATCATGGGAAGAGGAAGGGGGAGCTGTTTGGCCTCCAGTCGCTTTTTATTTATAGGATGAGCATTAGAAAATTCATTTTTTAATCGAAACACTTTTGAAGTTTCATTGACAACTTATTCTACAAGAAGTGCCATGCTCAGAAATAAAAAATAAATTGTGACCTTATTGCTCTTTTCTTCATTAAATAAGAAAAAGTTATTTTTACTTAAAGTAAGGAGCTAAATCAAAACTTAAAACAAATATAAATTATTCCATATGTGAGGGGGGCTGCCCCTTCCTCAATACCCATCTCTGCACCCTAAATCTTCTTAAGAACTTTTACTTACGTTTTTCAGACAATTCTAGGAAATACACTCCCCTCTGGAGAAAATTATATTTTTCATCAATTGTACCATTCAACTACACTGAACGAAATAGAATTCTCAAAATTTTGATCAGATAACTTTCATTAAAAAAAGGCGTGGGATGTTGGCTAGCTGTCCTTTAATTTTTTGGTCACTTAAAAAGGGCACTAGACCTTTCAATTTCCATATGAAGAAGCCTTTTTCACAATGTTATTGTATCACTGGCTCAATACAATCACCCCTGAAAAAAGCACCAACAACAAACAAACACATTCCGTGATCCTTCTTATTTAAAAACTACAAAATTTCACACTTATAGATAGAAGTTTGCAACCTGTACAGTAGGGTTCTCACATACTCTAAACCTGATAGTTTAATTTTTATTAAGATTCTTTGACTTTTATGGGGTGTTTTTCACTTTCTATACAAACTTGGGATATTTTCTCAGGCTCCTAGTTTTTGACGGGTATGAGCTTAAGCTTAATTAAGCTTAAGTTCGATTGTAATTTTACTCCAAAAATGGAGCGCCAGCGTAGATGAGAGTTCAACTGAGAAAGACATCCGCGATCACTTGGATTGACAAAGGGTAATACCAGTATTTTGAAGTCCTTGTAGTATATGATGGCTAAGCTCATGGTGAAGTGCTGAGAGCTTAGAGGTAAGATATATAGGGAGGGCAGTTGAACTCTCAGCTACGCTGGTGCTCTTTTTTTGGAGTAGAATTACAATCAAACTTCAAACTTGGTAAGTTTTCGTTTAATTTATCAATTCTACTCCAAAGTGGAGCATCTTAACTACGCTTTTGAGTTAAACTGAGATTTTAAAGTTCACCATTAGCTAAACCATCACAAACAATCAATAATAGCCCTATTTGTAGAAAAGGCTATTGTACGAAATTCATTTATAGTAAGATGCTTCAAACACCAAAAAAAAATACAATGGATAAATTCCAAAGACAGATAACTGTCGTCCACTTTCTAATTGCTTGTCGTAGAGCCTTGCTTTAAGGTGTTACACTGAGGTGGACCAGATGCTATGAGTACCACCAACACTGATATTTATAACTACCAGAAAAAACACTTCTTAGATCCATCTAGAAATATCTGACTTGGACCCAGCAATTATGGTATGTAAAAGAAATTGCGTCGTCGCTATTTTGATATTTCTTCATTCTATTATAAGCTGCTAGATGCGTCACCAGACACAAAGAAGGCCAAACTTTAACCATTGACTTGTAGTTGCACGGTTTTTTTGTTTTAACTACACATTGATTTGAAAAAAAAAATTCAACGTCGTTATGTATCAAATTACTATGTGACAAATCAGAACTCTTTTACAAGCTGATAAAATCAATAAATTTGCTAATTTTTGTGTTAGTGTCTCTGTTTGAAGATTTTCGATATATGAAGCTGGTAATTTAAAGAGATTGAATACGCATTTTACATTTCAAATATTAGAAAGGTTGAGCAGACTAGGCTGTCTATTAAAGACACCTCTCATGAGCTACTTGTGATTTAATTACTTCATAACTGAAGGCTTGGTAAAACTACTGATAAAGCACTGCTTACATTATTATTGCACTATATCCAACACCTGAGTGAAGAAGCTCCATAAGAAAGGTCAAGGTCACTAGTAGAATTGCCTCCAAGAGCTGGGTCACGTATCTTCCACATAAGTCCACCCTTTTTTTAATGTTAACCCTTTACTGATGCCTAGACGAATCCCGCCATCCATCCATGATAATATCCACGATGGATAATATCCACGATGGAAGTAGAATATCCTTGGTGGTAAAGACCTTGCCGGTTACGACGCAAGCCACTAGTGATAATGTTTTCACCAATGGATGGTGCAAGGTTGGTTTCTGTAGCAGAAAAAAAAATCATCTGGTAGGAGCATGGGAATTCACACTAAAAGCCTTAAAAAAAAGGGATATTAGACTTCCGTGTTCCAGTTTGGAAAGATCAAAATACTAGTTGCCTGATTCGTTTCTATTTTCTGAAGGTTCCTCAGAAGCAAAATAACTGGGGGAATGCATATAAAAATGAGGCTTCCGAAGTCTATCGACTGGTATACCAAAGATCTAATAATTTATAAATGTTAAATTTCCTCCTTTTTCATTATCAAATTTTTGTGATACTTCATAGGTGACAGTAGCCGCTTTAGGCATATATATTACAGATAACCACCCTTTACCCTGTAAAACCAGCTACCAAACCTTATTTACGAAATAATTCAAAACTCAGATATGGATAATCTCTTTTTATTTATGTAAGCTGCTGTGGTTTTATTGTCTAAACACAGCCGGGCATGCATGCATTTGCTATTTTGAGCAAAGCTGTTTAATCCCAGATAAACAACTTTTGCTTCTAAGACATTGATCTCAAATCCCTTTTTTTCTGAAGACCATTTACCAGTGGCCGTTTAGATGTAATATTCATCCACAATTGCCAAGCCTAGTTTTGATGCATCATCACACACAAGTTTTTGTTAACTAATCTAGGCTCAATTGCTTTAGAAGACTAATTGGGAATAGCCAACCACTATTGTAGTTCCCAACTTACAACGGATGTTAAAGTTAGCTTGGTAGCAAAATTACCCTGCGCGTGTTTTAGTGCTTGAGCACTTAACGACTCCACTTTCTGGTTAAAGGTCATAGCTTCTACGATAGTTTGGACGACAAGCCTCGATCTGCCAGTGGCGATAACGGGATATCTCTTCCCTTTGCACGTTTTCGGTCATCCAGATGATCCTTCCAAATTCATCACAGATTTTGCTTTGGATGGTGTTTTAGCAACATCTTTGCAAAAAAATTCGTCACTTTGACTTCGGAAGAACATAAAGCTGATGCTTCCATGGGATCAAGATTCATTTAGAATATCATCGAATGAGGTATTTTTAGACTGAGATCATAATCGGTGAGGCCAAGCATGTGAGCTGTATCTGTTAGACCTTTCACATCCTTTTCTTTGATGTCATGATTTTCAAGCTAAAGAATCGCACTTACTTCCTCTAAAACATAAAAGGTAGAGTGAGCAATAGTTCACTGCACTTGAAGTGCCTGATCATCCCTCTGCTTAGCCCTGATGGTAGAGTAGCACCAATTTTACTGCTAAACTTGGGAAAGTCAATTTTATTGGTATTCTCAGGCCTAGTGTAGAACTCAAATAAATCCCTCAGCTTCCCTATTTACAGAGGCTCAGAGATAGCTCTGTTTGTAAATTTGGCAAGTCTGATCTTGGGAACTTACTTGTTACCACAATGTTCTTCAGAAACTATTTTTAATAGAGCATCATTTGACGTGCTGTGTTTTAATCTTTAGCCTTGCACTTTTCCAGAGAGGCCTTCCATTTTCTGTCATGTCTTTGATCATGGATTTCTTATTGGGTACACATAGCTAGTTTTTTTTTTTTTTTTGGGGGGGGGGGGGGGTAAAGAATCTATTTGTGGGCTCTGAGAGCTAGATCTTGCACTCCTATCAAACACTATATCAAGCTATATCAATCACGAGTTCGAAACTCAAGGCTCAGAGAGCATTGGCTTGTTCTTCGATCACTATCCACTGTTGGGAAAGTTGAAACAAGAACACATACAGTTTTGGCCAATTCTTGAATCGTAGTTAGTTCTGGACTATGAGCTTTGAAATGACACCCGAAACTTTTTGAATTTTTATCTCTGGCAGGATAATAAGCACTGATTGCAAATGTAACAGAAAACACAGACATTGTGTTTGTTGGCTTAAATTTTCCAGTTAATTGACAAACCCTCAGTTCTGACAATGATTCCTCTGTTTCCAGAATGTTATTTTGACATTCTGATAATTATCTTCCCAGAAAGACTGAATCATCCAAGTAAACAACTGACGAATACCCTTTGTCAAAGTAGGGAGAAAACTGATTTCATGTATCTTCTAAGAGCCCCTGGGGCTCCTGACAACTAATTTGACATTGAAACCTAGCAATAATCTTTTTCTAAAAAAGACACATTTGATCATCAAGATCAACAAAACTTGAATGTTAAAAATTGACAAGGTCAACAGAGGTAACGCTTTTGTGTAATTCTTTGAGATTAAAAATAAATCGAGAAGAACTATTTTTCATCGGGACCGTAAAAAGGGGAGAATTACGAAGTATTTCCTTTTTTCTGAACTCGGAACTTCAACAATAGCATCTTTATGCAATAAAATACCAACTTCTTTCCTTACAATGTGTAATTCTTCAAAAGTAAAACTTTTGTTGTGTGTTTTTCAAGCTTTCAATGGTGTTTTCTCAAATTCAATCTTATAACCTGAAGGTACAATATTCAAAATATTCAAATCACTGTTTATTGAGTGCATTTTTGAGTCACACGTACTTATTTTACTCGTTTTAAAATTATTAGACAAATGTTGTAACTGGCTAGTGAAATCTACAACAAATTCTGTAAAATTAAGAGCAGGAGATGCGAAAAAGTATATACCAGCTATTTGCAATCCCATTTTTAAAAACTGTGGAGTTTGGGCCTTTCTTGAGGGTCCCATCCCTGCCTGAATGAGCGCAATATTGCCTGCTATGCTCTTCACGATCATAATTGCTATTCATGATATTGTCCAATAAGTCATTCGCTATCTTATCATAATACAGTAAAAGCAAAGCATATAATTACACTGTGCATCACAATTACTCATTAGTTAGTTTGGCGTAAATCCAGGTGAAAGTGAAAATCAACCGGTCAATCCAGGCGATTACGGACGTCTATCTCTGTTTAACTCTAAAGCGTAGCTAAGGGGCTCTGCTTTGGAGTAGAAATGTACTACTTGATAAATAGATATATGTTTTTGCTTTACTTTTAGAAGCTGGAAGCAATTGTTAATGAAAAACGAGAAATAAAACCATTTATAGGTGAAAGAATACAAATGTGTAAAGAATGTCAAAAGTATTTACAAATAGTTGTCTTGCAAAAAGCATGCAACTCCAAAAAATACAGCGTAAATTAAAATATTAGAAAGTAAGTATTTAAGTAAATTTAGTGCTAAATACGCAGTTTTAACATTGTTTGGTCAAAAATGGCATGCGTTTTTTGCAAAAATATGTATCCAGCAGGTAAATATTCTGTTTTATGTCATAAATTTACAAAATATTTCTATTTTATGTTCTAAATTTCTAACTTATGTCCTTTATTTGTCCTATTATGTCATTGTATTCTAGCTAACAGGAATTTGTGCTTTGGATATAAAAGATGTCCAGTTGGCAACCCTGTACATGCTCAGCTTCCCAGCTTCAATGCTAATTTTGAGGCGGATGCGTATTCACTCCTCACTACTCTATTCTCACATAGTTCATAAAAAGTTACCGGTAACATTAACATTCCTTTTTATGCTTCACTTAGCTCACAGCCTATATAGACACCAGCTGCGCAAACATTTTTCAAAAGCAACACATAGCTATCGTCACGACATTAATTGGCGCTGCGTCAAAACCAGATACTCTTGCAGTTGGAAACTAGATTCCACAGCATATATAGAACGCATGGACGGATAATAGATAGACATATCTATTACCAAATGAACTAACATCATTTTTGTACAATACTAATAAGGGAGAGGGTTAATGCCGGAATTAACGCTGGTCACAACATAAATTTCTGTTTTCACTCCCGGAATAGAGCCAAGATCTTCCCATGCTAATTGGCTTTGGGAGCGCTGGAGGTTAAAGCCTAGTCTAAAGATGTGTGTTGAAATCATTCTATGGGCAAGATACGACTCCCCGCAACTAGTGTCTAAATAGGCTCTAACTTAGCTAATAAAATTATGCACCAACTATGTACTCATAAAATTCTATGTAATTATACAGTGATGCATAACTATGCACCAGCAAAAAATTAGAAGGTGTATTCAATTATTATTTAGGTGGGGATGGTGGGAGACTTGACTTATGTCTAAGAAAAGAACACTTATATGCCCAAGTTTTTGAGTTCCCACCGGCCTTCAAATAAATATTGAAAAAGGTCTGGGTGGTAAAGGAATTAATCTTAATCTCCCTTCACTTGGTATAAGCCTGATTCTTAGGTTTTGGGATGATATCCCCCTGTTATTGCAGAAAAAATATTTTCTTTCTCGCATTAGAGATTATTCACTGTTTTTTCATTTATTTGTCCACCGGAAGAAAAGGTGGTGAACAGTTTAAATTATCAGAAAACTATATAATAAAGTTCCCCACTTCATAGACGCGTTGTGGTGCAGTCGTTCCTAAGAAGTCACACACTCCACACTATTGATAAAATTATGTACAGTGAACTGCAAATTCTGTATTATGGCAGATGTCCGGTAAGGCTAATATGTAACTCCTGGATTTTTTTTATGTTAAAAAGTATATTTTATGACCAAATTTATCTTTAATCTCAGTACGGTAGTTTTAAGCCGGAATATAGGTTGCTGCGGGATGGCAGCTCTGATTTAATTGCAGAAAAAATTCTTTGTTCGTCAACTAGCCATAAATCTATTAGCTATGTCTACTGTCATAGCCATAGCCATGTCAAAGCCATGAGCTGCTGTTTGTTAACTAGCCATCTTATTTTGTCCTTGTCCCAGGGACAATTCCTCAGTTATACGAAATTTACCGTGTTGAAATCAGATTTGTTGATATTTCAAAGCCCTGCTGAAAGCTGAACACAAATCATTGCTATTTGAAAACACTAGGGTTGAGAAACTAAGGATCAAAAACCGAAGGAAAACGGGTGAAATGCAAAATCTAAGGAAACAAGCTTGAACCATCTAATCCTTTTAAGAGGCTGAACTTTCAACTAGTCATTATAGTTAGGATAAAATGAGTAAATCTAAAGGATTGGGATTGAATTCAAGTGACCCTCTAAAACCATCTCTATTGAGCCTAAGAGGACCTAAACACAGTTTTCCATTGTCCTTAAACACAAAATGTTCGTTAGCTCAGGAAATGCTACAAAATTGCAGATGATTCCAGTCAAATATATGTGTTTACTCTAAAGCCTTAATGCCTTTCTAATCCAATAAAATAAAATCTTATATGTACAGTATATTAATTTATTCGAGTTTTACCTGTAAATATCTCAATTGAAGCGCGGCTGGGGACTGTGCAATTATGATTGAAGCTTCTTTTAAGGCGTTTGCAGCTTTTTGTTCTCCCTCAGCTGCGATGAATTTTGCTTTAGCCTCCCTTGAAGCTTCGGCCTCTGCGGCCATTGCTCTTTGAAGTTGCACAGGAAGACGAACATCTTTTCTGTAAAATAAAATACATCTTTTTACAACTCCAAATGCTGGAAACTTACAATACCATCAGAATTCCTGGGCCTGAGATAGTTGTGCCATCCGCTCCTGCATTTCATTCCATTCAAAGTGCTCCTTAATCTCTCTTATAAAGTTCTAATATCTTCTTATTTAATTCTGAATAGCCTTTCCAAACTGGCTCAAGGTGACTTTCTTCCTCTCAGTCTAAAAGGGTCGGATCTAAAGAATGATTCTGAGGGCTGTCTTTTTCAAATCCCATTTGTATTACGAAATCGAAAGACTTTTCTGAATCGAAAAAAATGTGAATCCTTTATCATGGATAGTTTCAAGCACACTTAGTATCGACAGAGTGTATGAGAGGAGACTTGGATACCCCCAATCACTATTGAATCATAAGATATAATTTAGAAGTCTCAATTTCCTATCGAATGAAGCCCCACAGAAGATTTCAGTTCCATGTGAAATTGCCATAAAAAAGTATAAATACACTAGCTGTTGGGGTGGCGCTTCGCGCCACCCCAACACCTAGTTGGTGGGGCACTTCGCGCCCCCCAAGCCCCCCCGCGAGTGTAAGTCGTTACACGCCATTGTAGTTGTGCCCCTGTGTCCCACCTGTGAATAGAGATAGATATATATATGTACATGTTTTTAACTACGTAAAACATGCGAATATACAAAATTCTTTGATGTCCCATTGTCTATGCATATAAATAGATTGTCAGGTTTACTGACTGTTGAACATGCAACATATAATTTTCCATGGGAAAAAAAATCCGTATTCAGATCTATACCTCATTATTCTAATGATGTGTCCCCGTGTCCCGGTCGTCATTTATATTCCCTGTGTCCCGGTCGTCATTTGTGTCCCGGTGTCCCAGTTTGTAATTTCTCTTTGAGTGTCCCGGTCGTCATTTATATTCCCTGTGTCCCGGTGTCCCGGTCGTCTTTTGTGTCCCGGTGTCCCGGTCTGTAATTTCTATTCGAACAATCCCTGTGTCCCGGTCGTCATTTTTATATCCCACCTGTGCCCCCGGCATCCCCGTTGTAGTTGTGTCCCTGTGTCCCGGTCGTCATTTATATTCCCTGTTTCCCGGTCGTGATTTGTGTCTGGGTGTCCCAGTCTGTAATTTCTCTTTGAGGTTCCCAGTCGTCATTTTTATTTCCTGTGTCCCGGTCGTCATTTGTGTCCCGGTGTCCCGGTAAGTAATTTAATCAGTTGACAAACATGACGTCAGTCGACAAACAACTTGATGACGCATACAGCTCAATCCTTAAAATGACGTCAGTCGACAAACATGACGTCAGTCGACACACAAACATGACGTCACTCGACACACACAAACACAGATAGCTTATTTTTATATATATAGATAGAAGACAGTAGATTGGCGATACATGGCTCTTTATTCAGCTACTCTTAAGAACATGTCTACATTGAAAAAGCTACTAAAGATTTCTTAAACATGTTTTGAAAATTGAAATTTCTTGTCCTGTTATTTTTTTCTAGCTAGTTTACTTAGTACCAAAAGATACTTACATTTCAACTCTTTCAACTTTGATGCCCCAATTTTCTGTTGCGTCATCTAAAGCCGCCTAAAAATAGTTGGATATTATAAGTTCCAATTTTAATACGAATTATTTGTTAGCATGCAGAAAAGTGAAATGATAACAAAACCAGAGAGTGGAATAGAGTATTTAAAAAATAAAGCCGAAGTAGGTGTCTTTTTTTTGGTATTGATCGAATTGAAGTAGTAACAATAATATACATACAGATATACATTTATTGCGGCAAAACCCTCTAGATTATGGCAAAAAGAAGAAAACAAGGAAGAAAATCACATAAGCACATAATAATAACATTCTTAACAATAACAATAGCACACAACACAAGAATAACTCGTTATACATAGCAAGAACAAAAATGTTTTATTTTGATGATCTAATAATAATATAGCATTAGTACAAAACGACAAAAACTAAAATAAAAAACAAAATGACGCATTTGCTGCTTGGGGCATTGAAAAAAAAGAAGAACAATGCTTAAGGACATATTTAAAACATACATAACAACAGTAATAACACATAACAATAACTAAAAAAAGTACATAGAATCAGACACACAAGACGATCTTAGTAAGACAAAAAAATGACACATAAATTTGTTCATATAATAATAATAACAATTATAATATTAGCAATAAAACCTGAGTAGCCTTAATATACTCATAATTTATTAGATAAATTTCTTTATTTGAATGCCAACGTGGACAATTTTAACCAGCTTTTTAAAACCATCAGAATTTCTAATTCTCAAAATTCCTTTAAACCAATCAACCCCAACAAAATACGTAAAAACAAACCCGGACCTAGAATCCACTAGCTCCTTACAAGTTCCAATAAAATGCAAAGGATTTTACTCATCTCAGCACAGACGACACTAACAAGGACTATTTTTAGTCCTATAATTTATCATACATCTCCTCCTCTCACCAATGCCCCAAAAATTACCAAAAGTCAAGATTTATCACCTTTTAACCTTCATTCCGATCCCCACTTCAAAATACCCTAGTCTACCATGCCTCTTAGTTAGCTCACACAATCTAAGGGACGCTAATATTGACTTCTGACTCTGCTTGCTTTGAAATTTCAGCACTATTAGTTTCTCTTTTACATTTTGTAACTAGCCCTGGCACGAATTGGCTACTTTTGCCGCATTAAAATGTTCGATAAAGCCACCCACCTATCAATAATTGCCTTCATATGGGTAGTCAAAAACCTTTCCTGTTGTCTACTAGCATCTTCCAATATGCATTCCTTACTAGCCTGCTACTTGGTAGAATTTTTTTTACAGTATTTTAATATTTATTCTAACCTTCCCTTCGTTCACGATATCAATTCAAAATATCCCGTTAATGCTGCTTGGTCAAACTTTTTACTAACGACCTGCAACTATTTAAAACACTATGCCAAATGTAAATAGTCTACCCTATCAGCGTTCTCAATCCCACGCCTCCGCTTGATAAAACATTGGTAATTGGCTTTGAAATATCCATTTATGAAGCTTAAAGTCTATCACGCCAACTTTATCCGCATCACTCCTTCAAAAGCCATATATTCCTAAGATCATTGGATATTTACTGAAATGTTTGCCTTTTTCATTTACCATTCACCCTTTCCTTACATCCTATGTAAACGAAATTCTCAACTACTTTGAGTACCTTGTCTCCTACGCTAAACCTCTGCTATATATCTTGCTTTTGTAGAAACACTACAACTAATGACTGTGAGGCCCTTAGGATTAAAAAACTCTCAACTTTTTTATGTGAAAACAATTCCTAGCAATTTTTGAAGGTCAGACCTATCTTTGGTTACTCTTATTAAGTTGTCCAAAACCGATAGAGCGAATAGCTGTATTGCAGCAAACTTGGGGCTCCTTTTCCTACCATATACTCATCTACATACTTGAGATGCAGAGAAAACAATCTAGGGGAAATAATAATATCTTGTCTATCCCTACAAACTTCTGAAAACGGTTATAGAATAAGCCTTTCTTACCTTAAAAATGATTCTAACAACAACATATATATCTATATACATAAAAATAAGTTGTCTGTGTGTGGATCTGTGGATCTGTGGATCAGGTGACGTCACACTAAATTATTTCACACTAATACAAAAAGAAGAAAAAAACTAAAAAAGGTAAAAACTACAAAAAAAACTAAAAAGAAAAAAAAGCTAAAAAACTAAAAAAAACTAAAAAAAGGTAAAAATCTAATAACTAAAAAAAAAACTGAAAAAAAAGGCAAAAACTACAAAAAAAATAAAAACTAATAAAAAACTAAAAAAGCTAAAAAACTAAAAAAACTAAAAAAAACTAAAAAAGGTAAAAAATTAAAAAAAAACTAAAACTAAAAAAGAAAAAAACTAAAAAAAAGGAAAAAACTGAAAAATAAAAGAGAAAAAGAAAACTAAAAAATATGAATAAATATATATAAAAATAAGTTGTTTGTGGGTTATGTCTGTCTGTCTGTCTGTCGAGTGACGTCGTGTTTGTCCGCATATGACGTCTGAATTTTTTCACACTAATACATAAGAAGAAAAAAAACTAAAAAAGGTAAAAACTACAAAAAAAACTAAAAAGAAAAAAAAACTAAAAAAGCTAAAAAACTAAAAAAAACTAAAAAAAGGTAAAAAACTAAAAACTAAAAAAAACTGAAAAAACTAAAAAAAGGCAAAAACTAAAAAAAAAACTAAAAACTAATAAAAAACCTAAAAAAGCTAAAAAACTAAAAAAACTAAAAAAAGGTAAAAAACGAAAAAAAACTAAAAACTAAAAAAGAAAAAACTAAAAAAAAAGGAAAAAACTGAAAAATAAGAGAAAGAGAAAACTAAAAAAATATTAATAAATATAAAAAATATAATATAAATATAATATAAATTAGCAATCAACAAAGCACCGAGACACAAATGACGACCGGGACACAGGGAGTATAAATGACGACCAGGACATAAGTAAAAAAAAAACTAAAAAAACTAAAAAAATGGTAAAAACTACAAAAAAACTAAAAACTAATAAAAAAACTAAAAAATCTAAAAATCTAAATAAACTAAAAAAGAAAAAAAAGAAAATAGGAAAAAAATAAAGGAGAAACACCAACTAGGTGTTGGGGTGGCGCGAAGCGCCACCCCAACAGCTAGTATATATATATATATATATATATATATATATATATATATATATATATATATATATATATATATATATATATATATATATATATATATATATACTATCAATTTTAAGAAATGTCTTGGCAGTCCTAAGTCTCTATGCCCTTCTGCCAGTGGCTTCATTTCAAGAGAAAATGAGGGCAGATGCCCCCCGTCAATAATTTAGAGAAACAATTATCATGCAGCCATGCCCCTTGACTCTCCGAATGGAGACCCCTCTCCCCCCTAAATATGCTGGAACAATGACACTGTCTTCTGCTTACAAACCACGTGAAATTTCATCGAATGTACCTCTTATATTTGGAATTGCTATCTATTGATATAGCCTACCATTTCCTTTTTTCCCTAATATACCTGCTAATAAGCCCATATAAAGTAAATGTCTTTTCTACTGCACTACAATCCTCCCGAAACCCATGCCTAAATTTCTTTTAACTTATTTGTCCCACTAATTCAATAATCTAACCTAGCCACTACCACTTTGAAAATATTTTACGAGCAATGCGTCCTAGGTTAGTGTAAATAACTGTTATGCAAGGCTTGGTCTCTTTTATTTTGAAAATTTCCACGACTATTAAACCATTTTACTTTTTAGACCAAACCAAATTGCTAAGGATGCTTGAATATAGATTTTATTACAAAGGAAACAAGTATACCCTAGAGACCGAGACCACTTGATTAGCCTTAATGGGATGTCATCTCTTCCTGGGGCTGAGTTTCCTCTCATTACAGTAGTTTCTTTTAGCCTTTTCCCTTAGAGGAAAATCTGTCAGGTTTTCGTCTAACACCTTCTGACTCAGGCTATGCGTTTCCTCTCTCTCTTTTTTTGCGATAACTTTCTGCTAAGTTTCCGCTAACGGGATGCTCACCGTGGAGGAAGTGCTCGTACCCATTTTTTTTTAATTATTTTCTAAATGTTATTCTTGCTACAATTTCGGAATTCTCTTTTCATTCCTTTCTATTAGTCCTCTTGAAATTTGTACTTACCCATCTTCAGCAATCTCTTTTACTATTTTCTTCTGCTTTTATACATGTTATAAAGACATCTCCTCAATTGAAGATTGTCTAGGCAATTCCCATTTTTGGTCCAACCCTAATTTTCTTTCCGCATTTTACCATAAAAAAGAATGTAAATTCCCCATTCATTTTGAGCATTGGTAACGTCTATTTCATAAGGCTATGTGACTGAATCTCCGGTTTTTCTTCATTAGCTAATACTTTCATAAGGCTATGTGACTAAATCTCCTGTTTTTCTTCATTAGCTAATACGTCTTACTGCTCAAAATCTGCTTGAAACTCATTTTTTATCAGCACAGCCTTGGCTATGTTATCTTCTTCAAATTTTTACCTCAATGAGTCTCTAATAATTCAAAAGATATTTTAATCGGCAGGTAATCAGAGCTTAACCCCTGGACAGAACCAGAGTTAAGTTTTATTTCAAGGGGGGGAGGTAAATGTAGACTTTGCCCCCCCCCCCCCCCCTGTGACACCATCAACACTGTAAATATTATAATTTATGCCCCAAAATAATACAATTTAAGCGTGTTTTGGCACCCCCTGGGTGTGCCACCCGGGGTGCTTGCAATTTCTAGCCCCCTAGATCTAACCCTGCACAAGGACTACCCGGAAACCAGCACCAGTTGACTAAAGAGAATTGTTCCAACTACATAGTCAACTACACTTTGATACTTTTGAAACTTAAAGTAAACTTTTCCCGCCCCTTTATGCTCCTTAATCCTTCTGTTAGCGCCTTAATACAAATTAAATAAAAAAAACAAGTTTTTTAAATGAAAGTAAGGAGCGACATTAAAACTTAAAACGAACAGATTACTCCGTATATTACTCCGTATATGAAATTACTCCGTATATGAAAGGGGCTTTTCCTTCTCAATGCCCCGCTCTTTACGCTAAAGCTTGACTCTTTCTCTTAACTCTACATTTTAAAACAGTAATAAACTTTAGCGTAAAGAGTGGGGCGTTGAGAAGGAAAAGCCCCTTTCATATACGGAGTAATTTCTGTTCGTTTTAAGTTTTAATGTCGCTCCTTACTTTCATTTAAAAAACTTGTTTTTTTTAATTTCTGAACGTTTTTGAATCAATGCATGTTTTGATTTTGGCTCTCCGCAGAGGGAACGAAATTTGCATATTTATTTTTTTTGGCTAAATGGCTTTCTCATAATTTTGATCGAATGATTTGAGAAAAAAAGAGCGGGGGAGGAAGCCTAGTTGCCCTCCGATTTTCGGTTCATTAAAAAGGCAACTAGAACTTTAAATTTTTTACGAATCTTTTTATAAGTAAAAGATATACGTAACTTATAAATTAGCTTACGTAAAGAACTTTTGTATCCTCATGTTTATATTACATATATGAGGGGGATCGCCCCCTTGTCAGTACCTCGCTCTTTACACTAAAGCTTAAATTTTGTCCCAATTCATTAAGAATGACCCCCAAATCACAAAAGCCGCAGAATAAATAGTTTAAATCACTAAAAACACTTTAGCGTAAAGAGCGAGGTATTAGGAGGAGGTGATCCCCTCATATGGGTAATAATTTCTGTTCGTTTTAAGTTTTAATGCTGCTGCTTACTTAAAGCGTGAAAAAACACTTTTTCATATTTATTTTTTCATTGTTTTTTTTAAGTAATGCTAGTAAATCCTGCGTTCCCTTCATGGAAATTTTCTTCCCCCATGACAAATTCCTTGATGGAAAGTTCCCCAAGCATATCCTCCTCTTCTCAACCCCTGCTGCCTCCAACCAAAAAAATCCTCCTGAAAACGCCTGTACACTTCCCAATAACCATAACTATATGTAAGCACTTGTCAAAGTTTTGAACTTGTAACCCCTCCCACAGGGACTGTGGGGGAGTAAGTCGTCCCCAAAGACATATTTATAAGATTTTTCGACTACGTTGAATAAAACGACTATCTCAGAATTTTGATCCGTTGACTTTGGGAAAATAATTAGCGTGGGAGGGGGCCTAGGTGCCCTCCAATTTTTTTGGTCACTTAAAAAGGGCACTAGAACTTTTCATTTCCATTAGAATGAACCCTCTTGCAACATTCTAGTACAACTGGGTCGATACGATCACCCCTGGGGAAAAAAGAAACAAAAACAAAAAAACCAATGAACACGCATCCGTGATCCGCCTTCTGGCAAAAAATATAAAATTCCATATTTTTGTAGATAGGAACTTGAAACTTCTACAGTAGGGGTCTCTGATATGCTGAATCTAATGGTGTGATTTTCGTTAGGATTCTATGACTTTTAGGGGGTGTTTCCTCCTATTTTCCAAAATAATGCAAATTTTCTCAGGCTCGTAACTTTTGATGGGTAAGACTAAACTTGATGAAACTTATATATTTAAAATTATCACTAAAATGCAATTCTTTTGATGTAGCTATTGGTACCAAAATTCCATTCTTTAGAGTTTTGGTTACTATTGAGCCGGGTCGCTCCTTACTGCAGTTTGTTACCACGAACTGTTTGATATTCAAATGCTATTTGTCCTAAGCATTTCTTTCTTGATGGCTATTATCAATCCTTGAACACATCAGTAGGATCATGACTGTTGAAACCCTCTTGTATATGTTTTAATAAAAAAAAATTGTTTATTAACCACAAAAACACAGTACAATATGTATTAGAGTGTGGAATGCAATTAAATACACGAAAATGTAACAGCACTGAATTGAAATGTAAAAATAAATTAAATACAAAAAAATACAGAACAAAATAAACCAAAAATATCGACTATAGGAGAAAGTCGATCGAGAGCAGTATTTGAGATCTTCCTGTGTGGCTTTTCTATTTAATGTTACTTCGGGTGTAATATTTTTGTGAATTAGAATCTGGTTACGTGTCCAAGGAGGAATGAAAAGAAGAAACTTACAATATCTAAAATAACTACTCCGAATTATTTTAAAATAGCTTTTTCATTGGATGGAGAAAATTCCTGCTGTGTAAAAGACTGGATGGTCACAATAGGCTGAATAGTTTCGCCAATGCCTTTCAATTATATTTTACTCGATTGTGAATAATTTTTGCATTTTAAAATTGCTATCATTTAGAAATATCTGAAGCAGTGCGTTGACAGAAACTAGAAAGATTATTAGAAACAATTTTGCCCAACTGCCGCAACGAATCAACAGAAGCAGAAGGGAAAGTGTCACAATTAAAAAAAATAAGAAGAAATTGAAGCAAAAGAAAGAAACTCACATTTCCTTTCGTTTAACAAAAGGGCAATGCTAGACAAAAAACATTAGAAACAGAGAAAAGCATTTTGGAGAGACATGTCCTATATCTGACTAATCAGGAGTAAATCGTCAGTGTACGTAAGATACGAAACATCTGAAGGATCAGAAAAATACACAGAGGAGATTTTCATAAGCATGTCAGAAAGGGAAATTTCAAAAAGTATAGGTGACGAAACACCCCCTTCTCTTGCACTTCTTTTAACTTTAACAATGGTAGTCGGAGAAGATATTAAACTACGAAATAATTAGAATACTAATACTGCAGAAGCAAAATAACCGAAAAGTTAACACCTGAAATATAAAGGGGATAAAACAGTCGAAAATAGATTACACTGTAAAGGGCTTTCGAAAGATCTAAAGCACAAATATAAATTCATTTACTCTTTGAATTATTTTATGGAAGAAGAGATGCTAAAATACAATAAAGATACTGACAACACACTCATCGCCAAAAACCAAACTGGTTATCTGCTTCATTAGTGTAAAGAATTATATATTCAAGTACTTTACATATATTACTTGAGACAGTAATGGGCCGGTATGAACAACAACCAGTAGGAGATTCTCCCCACCTTAATATTGAACTTATATTGCCAAGCAGTAAACTCTCAGGAATGCTCGAAGTGAAAATACACATCGTGTCTAGTGCCTTGACCATGGAAATTTTAATTTAATTCTCAATGTTTGTGATACGAGTAATACTTTTAAAATCAAATCTACAATTTATGCCGTGCAAGTTATATATTAAAATCAGAGAGAGAGAGAGAGGGAGAGGGAGAGAGAGAGAGAGAGAGAGAGAGAGAGAGAAGGAGAGAGAGAAAGAGTGAAAGAGATAAATTTTACAGGATTAACAGTTTTCAGAAGAAGTTAAAACGCTGAAAATAATTATATGATTTTTGCACTTTTGTCTGATGATTTCTTATAAAGCCATTACTTTAAGAGAATACAGAGGACTCTAATTTGCATCAGGGGTGTGGTAAAATCTGTCAGGAAATTTCTCAGCCTATCTCCAATGTATTTATATAAGAACAATGACAAATAAATATCTTACATTTGTCCTTAAAATACAAAGAAAAACAAATCTGAAGATATTTGGATAAATAATTTAAATTCTGGATTTCCTTTGACGTTAAACAGATCCCATATCCAATTCCAGGTCAAGATCTCAATTGACCGAGAAATATACAAATTATAGATGGTACCGAAAGGAACCGCCGGTCCTAATTTGGTTGAATCTTTATGTTATTGTTAAAGAAATCAATACAAATATAATTTTTTGCAAAAAGAAACAATTAATCTAGTAAATAAATCATGAGAAATAAACCAAAATAAACACAGCTATGAAAAATCTAAGTAAAAAATAGCTTACTTTGATTCAAACTGTTGTGCTTCCAACACTCATAAATAGAATTATATCTATGTTGTTCCTAGTTGTTGTGATCCGTTTCCTACATTAAAATTTATTATGAGTAACTGCCTTTGTTTGTTTTCCTGGTCCCTGGGTCAAGGAGGGATGGTCAAATTATTCCAGTCTAGTTTATTCTAATGCTCAATATTCGGATATTGATGAGAAAACCAGACAAGAGTAAACTCTGGCCTTTTCCTAGACAGAATTTTGGGTTTAGCCTTCTTCTTCCCGGGTTAAATTTCTAGGGTTGTTTTTAATTGAAAAATTGCATAAATTTACCTTCATATCACCGGATATATTTTCTCTATCTCCAAGAATTCCGTGCAAATTTTTGGTCCCTAAGATATTCCTTAGAGTAGTTTGCGCCAAAAGACGCGTCGAGTGATGAGCATTTTCCACATTTGCAACACTAATGGTAGCATTACTGACTCGGAAGTAGACAACAGCATCCACAGAAACCGTAACAGAATCTTTCGTCAGTATCTGAGAGATAATGCGCAAATTTAGTTTATATTTTTTATTATTTTATTCAAGCAATTCCCGTTGTAATGTCAATAACGAATAGAAAAAAGCAAAAAAAGGGATCAGTTTTTAAATCAGGATTGGGACATCTCGAACAATGATCAACAGATATTGTTTATGTTGGAAATAGAATAGCTTGATCAGTACAAAGTACTCGTTGAATAAGCGAGTTAGCGATTTTTTATGCACGGATACTAAACTGAAAACAACCATTATTTTGAGCAGTGTATCTATTTCTTATAATATTGAAAAAAAAAAAAGCAAAAATACCTTCATAGCCAAGATTACTGAAAAAAAACCCAGATGAATATGAGTCAATACTTTACTATATATACTGCTATTCAAATCTTAAATTCTTAATAATTTTTGAATTTATTAAAGTTAAAACAGGGGAAAAAAAGGTAAAATATTCGTTTTCAGGAAAGTGCAAATAATGTTTTGGTCTTTAGAAGGCACGATGGACGTCAGCCCTACTCCTCCTAGTTTTTGCTTTTTTTTAGTTTGATTCGTTTATTTATTGTGATTTTGGTTCGTCTTGAGTTTACTTGTTGATGGTGATTTAAGGTAATTTTACGCTTAAAACATTATTTGACTTACTGCTTATTGAAAAACTTAGCTTTTTGCTAATTGACTTATTGAAAAACACACGTAATACTTTTAGATTAATTCAACATCCCTCTTAAAATGCCCTGAAAGTTCTAATTCTTTCCTAAAATATTTGATATATGCCCTTTTTACAACTTTATGCAACTTAATTTACAACTTAATTTTTACAACTTAATGCTCTAAGCTGCTCCTGAGATACACTCTTTCGACAAGCCGCATGCGTACTATGTGTTTTGATCTAGTGTCTCCTGAACATTCCCGGAACCCTTAATTTGAATGACCTTGGTCTTTTTCTAAAACAAAAGGTCACACGTGCTTCCTTCGCCAGTAACAAATATTACATGTAAACAACGGGCAAAATGCCAATTATAACTTCGCCGATAATAATTATATGTAAACTAGGAGGGGGGGGGGGGGTATTCATCCCCAAAGACATAATTTTATAGACTTTTCAATGATATTAAACACGTGGGCTATATCAAAATTTTAATCTGATGGCTTTGGGGAAAAAGTGCTTGAGAGGGAGGCTGGTTGCCTGCCAATCACTTTCGACTGTTATAAAGAGCACTAGAAATTAAATCTCCAATCAAATGAGTGTCTTCCTAAGTTTCAAAAATAACTTCTTCAACAACAAAAAAGATACAAAATAATTTTTATTCTTTAAATTTTTTTAACTCTTTTCAATAGTTACCCCCATGTGCTCTGCGAAACCTTAGAAAATTACACTTTCTTAGGCAAAAATATTTTTAATGTCATATTTTAGCTTGGAATTTTATATCCTTGCCCTCAAAAATCTGAGATCTCATTCAGAAAGTGGAAGAAACCTGTTTGCTTGCTCAGTTTCTGACTTTTAACTCTTTCCTCATCATGGAAAGGAGGATGTAAGTGTTACTTTACTATCATCAACGGAGACTTTCCATAATAGAGGAGATAACTAGGAATTTCTTGAAAAATGTATATCTAAAATAAATAAAAGCTTGAAAAAATATTCAGAAAATGATAAGGGATTCCCAATATTTGCCATATAAGATCTAGATGTTTACCTTGCACTAGCTGATTATCCTTTTCCCGTGGTTAAAAGAAAAGGGCTAAAATTCCAACTCTCTTTCAGGGAAAGCTATTATGGATCTATTACTTGCTCAGTTTCTGGCTTTTGACTCTTTCCTAATCATGAAAAGGAGGATGTAAGTGTTGCTTTACTATCCTGAACGGAGACTTTCCATAATAGAGGAGATAATCAGGAATTTATTGAAATTTTTTTTATCTAAAATAAATAAAAACTTGAAAAAATATTCAGAAACGGCAAGGGATTTCCAATATCCACCATATAAGGTCAAGATGTTAACCTTGCACTAGCTGATTATCCTTTTCCCATGGTTAAAAGAAAAGGGATAAAATTCCAACTCTCTTTCAGGGAAAGCCAGCTATTATGGACCTATCATTGACCATTCATTTCCATTCAAATTCCATTTACTTCCATAAGACAACAATAAAAAAAACAGTATCCCAAAAGGCTTAATGGCTCGTTATTTGGGAAATGACAAAAAATAAATAAAGAACGTTAAAACTTGGCATAAACTAACTAAGCAACGTCTAAATATAAATTTATAAGGAAAAGAAATCAACTCACCGACAGTCCCCACGAGAGAGCGACCCTCCTATCACCCGACAATAAAAACAATTTAAAATTCTCTACGTCATCGAGGATCCAACGCCAACAAAACAACAATCCAAAACAAATTAAACCATAAAACAAACAACTAAAAACTGTTTAATACTTACCTTCAATAAGAAACTGTTCAACTGTCTCTTAAAGGAGCCAAGTGTTCGTGACTGCCGAATCTCAGCAGAAGCCAATTTTCAAGCACGCCCCATAGTCACGGCCAGACCGAAGTCTGAACAAACCGAGGGAGTAGCTGGGATTATCATATCCTCCCAATTTCGAACTGTGTAGAAAATTACTTCCCCTACTATTTTAAGCTGTCCAGAAAAACAACAAGGGAGATCTCCCTGGAAGTATTGATATGCCAACAAAGATAGAGATATAACCTAAATGTTTTTAATCTTAAGGAGGTCAACAAGAGTTTGTATAGTCAACTGGAAAACTCTTTTCGCCTTCTCATGAAGATGGTGAACAGGAGCAAGTACAGAGGGAAATATGGACAATCACATAGACGAACAGTAACATATATAAGGATAAATGAGAGAGAAATATAAAAAATGGGTGACAGAAAAAGGTAATAAACGCAGTGATTTTTGGATGATTTAAGTCCACGGGAAGTTTTCACTCTTATTACTTGAACATGCCACTTGAACAAAAAAAATTTCATCATAAGGAAAGCCTAGGAATCGCATATATCGATCTTGGGGGCGACTTGTAGAGCTTCTTGGTGTAGGAAGCTCAGTAATTGTGGGGCAGCTCACACCTGTGCGAGAAAAAATTGGAAGGTACGACTTTCTTACATTTAAAGCTAGTTGATTTATGTTAAACCAATTGAGTATCTTCCCATTCAATACTTGAAGCTTTAGAATAAGGGATGATTTATCCAGAGTTGCAGCACCTTGAATGTCATCTACAAATGCTATGAAATCTTCTCGACTACCAAATGTGAACGCGGATGTAGTCTGAGAGTAAACTTGATGACACAATCCACAGCAAACATTGGTAATTGGGGTGTTAAAAGTCAGTAGAGGTCATTCACATAGATAAGGAAGAGGGTTGGCCCAAGAATAGAACCTTGGGGTACTCTGTATCCAGCTGGAACTTGTGTGTCTGTATCTTCCATGATGATAGAACTGTCAGTGAGGTATAAAAAGAACCAAGACAATGCTTTCCCATGCACACCATGATGATAAAGTTTACCATTGAGGGTATTGTTTGGAAGGCTGTCAAAAGCATCTTTCACACCAAGAAAAATGGCTGCAGGAATAAGATTAGAATCTAAAGATTGTTTTTATAAACTGAAGAAGTCTATTACAAGCATGTTCTGTAGAATACTTGGCGCGAATCCCAAACTAATGCTAACAAAAAAAAATAGCTTCAAGAAATCTCATCAGAAGTTTGAGCATTGACCTTTCAAATATATTTGAGAACACTGAAAAAAGAGAGATCGGCCTTTAGTTCTCAGGATCCTCGTGGTCACCTTTTTTAAAGGGCACTATCACACTCACCACATTAAGAAATTGGGGAAATAATCCTAACTGACCTGACCTGTTAATTAAATGTCCATTTGGGGTGACAATTTATGGAAGGATATGTCTAATTACTTTAGTAGAAATTTAGTCTAAACCTGCTGACAAATTCTTTAAAGACAAAATAATAATTTTTAATTTCCTGCACCGTAAGCTCCTCAACAACAATTCATATTAAACACGAGTGGCATAGGAATTGCTCCCAAGACTGTGACAGCAAGCAATAAGAAACAGTATTAGTAGTTTTTTTCCTTATCGACGCAAACAATTTGTCCATATGATGTTGTACTTGGCCTTTTTCTTTGATAGGTTGATCATCTACAATGATTGACTTAAGGATACTTTCGGGTTTCATGGATGGATGACGTCCTGTGTCTTCTTTAAATTTTTACCGCAATCAACAAATCTCTTTGTAAAATATACGGTTCTAGCTCTGCGAAAAGTTTATTTCAGCATTTTATGGTACAACTTAAATGACTCTAACTTAGTATCACTCGGTCTATTTGTGTATTCTTTGCAAAGATTCTGCTTCCTTTTTATTGACTTGAAAGCTCCAGATGTCAACCAGGGAGCTATGGGTTTTGATCTTTTTGATCGAGGATTCCTTAAAGGAGCTTTTAGACAATAAGACGTGAATTTTTCCCAAATAGTGTCATAAAACCGACCAATATATCGTTATAATTGCCCAAACTAATATTTTCTGGTAAAGAAAAGTCCCGTGAAGATGCACCAAGATTTTCTTTCGACCATAAATCCCTTAAACAGGTAGGCTTGGATGCATGGCATGACATTTTGTGAAAGACTGCCAGTAAAGATGATCTCTTAGCTTTAAATGAAAAAGTCTTGAATGAATTACCAAATTTCTAGCTTATAATACTAAGCACAAAAAGATGTCAAAAATAAAATTTTATTGATCATAGAACACAATATTTACTCTTTTATAAAAGGAGTGATTCACAGAGGTTTAATTTTTCATAATGTGTTTTTATCTGATATACGACCCAGATGATAGCGACAATCCTAGTTACTGAGACTGCCTTGATACAAATGCACTCTATATAAAAATATGTCCAGTTACCATATGGCAATAGATTACTATCAGGTGTTAGAGACTGATTATTTAGATTCCAAAACGGTTGACGATAAGGTTGAGCATAAATATTTTGTAGAGTAGAGGTGATGAATAGAGAACACTGCTATTAAGAATAGAAGATAGTAAATGACCTTGCCAGGGACTATTTTACTGAAATTATAATTGGAGGTCCTATATTCTACTGTCCTATTTCGTGCCCCAAATTTTTTAATATTTACGAACTTTCGTTTATGTTTTTTCACCTTTGAAATTTCTTTATCTCAACATTATTAACATTTTATTTTTTTTTGTTCAAATTTTTCAATTTTCCAGTTAAAAGTTTCAATTATTATTGAAAGTTTCCTAAGATTTCTGATTTTTTTGTGTAGTTTCAAAATGTATTATTTTTAGAAAGGAAATCTAAAGTATTTTAAATTTGCTTCGAATCAAATAGATATCAGGCTTTTGTCGATGTTTTCTAGCCGGTGAAATTTTTCCTGTAAAGATTTCGCTTCTTAAATTTTTGTCGTAAAGTTATAAAATGAAATGCTTTGTATGGAAATTTTTTAATTCAGTGTTTCGTCGAGCAAAAATATTGATTTAAATTTTGTTTAGGCTTTTTCATAATTTTCAATTTTGTCCTAAAGTTTTTAAGATTTTTCAATATTTGCTGCATAGTTTTCAGAGATTTCTGACATTTGTCGAGGGAATATCAAGATGTTTTTTTTCTTGGGGGTATTTGCTGATTTTCAAGGACAAAAATTTTTTCGGACAAAAATTTTGACTTACAAATTTTTCTCAAGGTCTTTTGGGTAGTTTCAGTTTTATTCAAAAATTTTCAGTTTTCCAATTTTGTTGTAAAGTTTTTTTTTCCAAATTTGGTCTCTTTAATGGAATGTGGTGTGTCAAGTTCTGGCTTTAGAATTTTCTGGCTAGATAAAGAAATGTATATGTAATTTCCCCTTGTTTATTTATTTTTGACTGGATCGAGAAGGCTGAAGCTCACCATGGTCAGTTTTCAGACGTGAACGTTGACTTTTGATGAGTTTCTTGCTAAAATAAAAAAAAACAAAAATATGCGAAACCTTAGCAAAACTAAAGAATTAATCAAAAATATTTGAACAGATTAGATCTATTAAAAAGAAAACAAAAGTAAAAAACAAGGTGAATTTATTGTTATAAATATGGGAAACCAAGTGCTAGAGTTGTTACTCCATCATCCATAACGTAGCTCATTTCACTACTTCTATTGCAAATATTTTATCTTTTGCTGATCTATCCATATTGATTGTTGCCTTTATAATTTCACACCTGAAAATATTATCTTCAAATTCTTCGACGGTCAAATATTTCTTAGTTAGATGTATACCAACAACCATGGCTACACGCTTAAGCGATCTGCTTGATGTCACTAGACAGTAGCATTTATTACCTCTCCTTAAAAGTTTAGTAAAATAATCGATGCGAGTTCATTGTTAGAACTTCTCAGTTGGTTCTTCTTTTTACTAGTTGCTAGATGGGGATAAGTCTTTTCTCTGAATATGATGTCTTTCTTCTTTGATTTGAGTGTTAAATTTTCCAGAAACATGGTAAATGACAAAAATTCAAGTGTTTTGTCCTCCAGGACAGTTTGTAATTAGTTATCAACTTCAAGCTTACATGGTATAATTTAATGATATACTTTTGTTTTGCTAGATATCCATGGCAACTTGACTTTTCTCTGATTAAGTGGAGATAAATCTTTAAATCGATTGTGCTGCTCGATGATGGGTGAGGAAATTCCTGACAGTAAAAGTTTTGCCTTGAATGCCATTCACCTTAAAAAAAATATCCTTACTATTCACTATCGTCGACTGTTTTGAAATTTCTTTTCGATCTAAATCGTCATAAAAACTTTTTTTCCTCAAAACTTTGAAACCATGTACTAATGTGAAAAACCTCATTCGTGAGAAAGTAGCCAAAATTGCTAATCTGAAGGAAGTTTTTTCGTTAATATTGGAAAACTATTGAGTTGAGGTCTTATATTCTTAGGTCTGAATAAGGGTATCTAGGGATTTTGGAAAGAAATTGAAACTATCAAAAAAATTGATGGCATATTTTGATTGTTTTTATTATGTAATGACAATTTTAGAGACATGAATTTTTGCTTGCTTTTGTAATGGGTCGCAATGGGCTGTTTTTACAATCTCGAACGTTTGAATAGGCGATTATGAAAACCGACAAGAAAGAATAACTTACTTTTGAAATTGAATTGCTCACACTACGGGCTACTACAAACTACTACTACTAATAACTCACTGCAGCACCAAGCCGCCTTAGGCCAACACAGCTACGCACGCTCCTCCTCCAACCTAATCTATTTAAAGCCTCCCTCTTTACACCCTCCCAGGAAGTTCCCATTTCCTTTAAATCCTTATTTATGACATCCTCCCAACCCAGACAAGGACGACCTGCTTTCCGTGTAGCCCCAGACGGTTGGCCAATAAGGACAATCTTCGGTAATCTGTCATCCTTCATCCGTAGAACGTGGCCTAGCCATCTCAACCTTTCTTTCATTATAGCCCCAGAAAGCGGGATTGAACCACACTTTTCGTACAACCTACTGTTTGAAATACGGTCAGTCAGCCGGGTACCCAGAACAATCCGTAGGCAATTTAATTAAAAATTAATAATTACTCCTTTGGAGAGAAGTAGGGGTTAGTAAAAAAATAAATAGAACCCCCACTAAGTAGTAATTCAGGGGTTAGGCTCCAAGTCTGCCCCACCTTTCCAATTTAAAAATTGTTTTATTGCATCTATTTTCGTTTTGTTCCATTTTATTGCAAGTTAACTCCCTTTTAATCAACCACATGGTAGTGATATTCCTCTCTCATTCGTTTAATCGAGTAAAGATAGAAGAAATCCGTAAATTATTACTTAACGAATACTAAAAGCCAACACCGACTTCCTCGGAAATCTGAGTAAAATTATTCACCTTCCCTGTTTTGCCTCAGAGATGCATGTGTTCAAGTTCTAATAAAATCCTTAAATTCATACTATTACTTAAAATATATTAGAAAGATTGCTACCTCCGTATAAAATGCTAATGCTCTACAATAATAAAACGTTGCTCAACATTATCAAATAACTTCTCCAAAACTAAATTTGTCTATTTTTCAATCTGTTCGAAGTAAAGGATTTATTGAAGAAGCACAGATTTAAAAAGTTATTTTTTACCTATAGGTGGTTCAAAAATATAGTTATTAGCTTTGAAGTTGAAAGAAGCTGGTACAACTGTGAATAGAGAATGTGAGATTATTGAGATTATAAATACTTCGCTAATAAAGATGTCGATGATGAAAGACTTTTATGGTCTGTTTAAAATAAGTATAAAACGGCCTGGTAGAAGAAGTATAAATCTTAGTTTTAAGGTATTTATTCGCATTTTTAATTAGAATCAACTCTAGTACATCTTTTTGACCTCATTTTGAAAATATATCTTGATTACTCATATTCTTGAAAAGTTCTGGCTCTGGAACCCAGACAAAATTATTTTGGAGTTTCACACAAGAGCTGCTAAAAGGATAAGTTTTAAATAATACATATCCTTCTAAGCAAAAAGAAAAAGAGATTAATTATCTTTAAAAAAAAAATAATCACTTAACTTTATCCGTATCTTTGAGAAATTTCTCGGGGTACCCACGTTGTTTTTCTTGGTGCCAGTTTTGGTGTATAAGCTATATACTTTTGGATTATCATAATTAGTCTAATGAATATGGAATAATATACAGCATATTTTTTTGTAATCATACCTCTTGGGGTGGCACGCAAAATACAGTCGTTCTCAAATCAACTTTGGTATAGCTTTCAATGCAGGGAAGAATGAAGAAAATACCTGTAAAAAAAGAACAATGAAAGCTATTGCACATAAATGTTAAATATTTATTATTTCATAATATAAAAAGTAAATTTTTGAGCTTATAAATCTAGTTTTGAACATTTGAGAGCTAAAATTTGTTAGTTTTAGGTTAAAAAATAAAGCCTAGACTAGCCAAATTTATGAGAAACTGTGAGAAACAAGACAAAGTGAATGGTGAATACACTATTTCCGAATAACTGTTTTTTTTTATAACAGCTCCATTGTACCTCCAACATAACAAAAGGATCCTCACTTTAAGAACGCTGGAGTCGTTTCCTTTCCTGGCTGAGTAAATCATAAAAAAAGGCTGCTGACTTGTGCTCCGCTATTAATTCGGAGATAGAGATATTGCCTTTTATTGTTTTTGTATGATTGACCATAAATCGCTAAATGCTTTGTACTACAGAGGTAATCTGTGCTTATAACTTATAGAGCTTAATGTGGATTGACTCTTATTGAGTGTTATCTCTTGTCTCTCAGCTCTCTAGTCCTCTTTACTTTATCATAGCGAAAGACAGTACATGAAAAATGCCTGGCACAAAGATGTGTGTATGGCATTCGGTGGCAAAAGTCCACGTTGTAAACAAGGTGGCCATAATCTTTTTTTTTTTTTTATCAAAATTCATTCTATTCTCGCTTCTACAAAAAGCAGAAAGGCATAATATTTACTATTTGTATTTGTTTGTATATATTGGATATAATTATTTTCAGCCTTGTCAATATGAAGTATGGATATCTCAATTCCTGGGTTCTCTCTTTCACAAATTTTACTGGCCTTTAGCCTACTCAGCTACTTCTCTTCAAAATGATTAAAAAATGGTCGAAAAACCTCCTTCCTTCATTCTTTATTCATATAGGGCAAAACAGTGATTTGAACTAGCGTCACAATACAAAACCCCTTCTTCAGCTTCTAAACAATTCACTTAAAAATTTCAAGAAAAATTCACGAAAAATTTTCTGTTCAAAATATAGATTTGTAGAAGCTTTCTTTTTAACAACTCGGAATTACCAGAACTTTTTTTGCCTATTCATATTTGTCTCCACTCTTTTGGTCGGTAGGGAGACCAGAATTTTAAATTTTCTTTCAAGCTCTCTCCACTTGGCCCTGGTTATAGACAACATACGCAACAATACCTGGTGCTCTTATGCCCTTGAAGTATTAGCTGACAAAGGAAGACACTGAATTAAAATGGAATAGTTGTGTGCATCAAATCATGGCAAATTGTAGAAAAAGCCAAGATAGATAGTCCAATTGAGTGAGAAGCAAACCTGGCATTAATTCCCTAATGATCATTGTTATCCGATTTTTAAAACATAAGAAAGGTAAAATGCATAGTATTTAGATTTTGTCTGTATGCATAGAACACAATTTCTATTCAAGATGGTTATAATAAAATCTGGATATTCCATTCCTGGCTACTACCTTTAATACACTTTACTGTCTCTTACCCAAATCGTCCATTTTACTTAAAAATACTTGGAAAAATTTGTATGATATCTTTGACCCTGTTTCAAATCTGTTTTAACTAAGGCTAACTAAAATGTAATTCTTGCCGATTTTCCATACAAGACCTCAAGCCCACCTTTTAAATTGACAGCTTAAAGGAATTCATATTTCTCATCAATGAAATGTAGTAACTACCTTTTCCACCAATTCGGAATGAATTTAAGGACCATTTTTTCTAGCTATAGTCTAATAGAAGTTTCCAAAAAGATACTTGTAGATTTCAATAATATATTCTTGATAGGGCGAAACTGCGTCCCAATTTCTGAATAGTTTTAGCCAGTTTTTATTTATTTTTAGCGGTATCATAGACAGTGTAATAGCACTACGTAAGTAAAGAGCGATGGTGGTAAAATGTACTATTTTATTTGCTTTGTTTGTTTAGACTGGAGCACTTCGTATTGAAGAAAATGTTGTAGAAACTTCAAAAAGAGCTCATTCGATTAGAAATCGAAAGAGCTAGTGCCCTTGATAATACTCAAAAGTGACTGGTGGGCAATTAACCCCACTCCCACTACTTCCTCAAACACATTCAATAAAATTTTGAGATAGCCATTTTCTTCACAGCAGTTTAAAATTACGGAATTTAGGAATTTATGTCTTTGATGATCAGAACTCTCCCACAGCCCTCAGGGTGAGGGGTATAAGCTACGCTCCAGGGTATACAAGGTTTCTACAGAAAGTGTGGTCATTTAAATTTCAAAGGGGGCTGATTGGATTGGAAATAAGAATTTCTAATGCTATTTTCAAGATTCAGAGTGATTGGAGTGTGAATACCCCCCCCCCCACACACACACGCTTTGTATTTTCCAGAAATGCCTCTGAAATTTGTTTTTAGATTGCTATTTGTTGTCGTAAAAACTTTGAAAAGGCTCATTCGACTAGAATTTGAAAGGGGTAGTGCTCTTTTTAATTGTTCAAAGTGATTGGTGGGCAAAAAGTCCAACCGCACCCATTAGTTCCCAAAAACACATAAAATTAAAATATTACGATAGCCATTTTCTTCAGAGTAGTTGAGAGGCCTGGATTCATGTCGTTGAGAATGACCACCCCCCCCATCCTTCAGTAAAAAGGTTGTAAGTTATGCTCGAGGACATACAAGGTTTTTACGGAAAGGGTGGTGATATAAAGTCCAGAATAGGCTCGTTGAATTAGAAATAAGATGCTCTAGTGTCCTTTTTATGAGTCAAAGTGATCGAGGGGCAGCCACCCACACTTTGTGTTTTCCACAAATGCATACAATAGATATTTGTTGAACAACAGTCCAAAAAAAATATAATAAGACCTTTGGATTTGACAGAATCCGCCAGAGTCTGGGGGTAAGGGTTGAAAGTTATGCCCCGTGGGCATATATGGTTTTTATGGAAGGATGGTTATGAAAATTTTAGAAGAGTCTCATTTAATATAAAATGCATTGTTCTAGTTCCCTTCTAAGAGCCAAACTTGATGAAGAGAAACTCGCCACCTCCCTCCCTGACATTCTCTTTTCCCGAAATGTATTCAATTGTATTTGTGAGATAGCTATTTTGTCACCAATAGCCCAAAAATAATATAACAATATTTTTAGGATGGACACAATCCCCCAGAGCCCATGGGAAAGGGTTGTAAGTTCTGCCACGAGGCATATAAGGTTCTTGTGAACCAGATGGTTGGAAAAACTTTGGACCGAATGGAGCTCATTTGACTGGGATTTGGAAGGTGTAATGCCCTTTTTAACAGTAAAAAATGAATGGAGTGCAATCAAACCCTCCTAGCCTAAGATTGCCCAGCACCTATACGATCAAAATTTTAAGCAATCTATTTTGTTCAGTCTTGTTGAAAGGTTGAGTAATTTTGTCTTTGGGAATGTCAACCTCCCTACAGCCAGGACAAAGGCTATAAGCAAGGCAATTAGTTTATTGTTAACACATTGTATATGCTATCGAGCAAGGTATGCGTTTTGAACTTTACTGTCCAATAAGACGAACGGCATTCGGGTGGAGTCTTTCAGAGAATGTTGAGCGGAATGTTGACCTAAATAAAAAAATGTTATGTGCATAAGGATTTTCAGAAGGATGCAACACAGGAATAACTGAGTATTTTAATTTGGTACTTTCAGGAAATGATAAGGGATGTGGTCAAAAAGGCAATATTTGCATGTTACCAATACTACTACAATTACTACCACCACTACTACTAGACTACTCTATTTACGGTATTGAGGGGAAAATCAGAATAAATCAAAAGACACTATGTGCATGCAAATTGTCAAAATAGTTTATCTCAAGAATTGATTAAGTTGAAAGTTTCAGACTTCTTAAAGGGGAAGATCGCCTCACCAAAAGGAAACATATGCACACTACTGCAAATATTAAAGCATTGAGATGAAAATTTCAAGAAGTATATGAACATAAAGGTTGAATATGAAAACTATGCCTAAGGGTATGAGGGTGAAATTTTGAAGGAATTTTGTGGGACAAGGTAAACTGAATTACAACACGCCGTCTGTATGCAGGTTGTCAAAAAGTTTTAACAGCAATATCCTAGGAACAGTTTGATTTGTGGAGTTAAAACTGAAAGAGCTTGTTGTGAGAGATGCTGAACTAACCAAAAGACAATATTCGCATCCTTATATTACTGCTTCTACTCACAATACTACTGTTATTATTATTGTTTCTAGGCTTTTACGTCCCTTTTTCCCGGCTTTTACCCTTCCGAATGGGTGATGGGGCGTTGGGGGCCTCGTAGGTGGGACCTCTCATGGATGCTCTCATGGGCTCCGTTATAGTATTAGTAAAGAGAATAGTCATGGAAGGACATAACACTCATACAAGGACGGTCCGATTTCAATGTGACTTGGAATTCTCTTAAGAAAAACTCCCAATCAAGATACCAAAAGCATATAATTGAAGTTTAATAGTATTTCCGTTTGAAAATAACGTCGTTAGATTATATTGTTCTAAAAATACACTATATTTAACTGTCTCTATGTTAGGCGTCCATTTAAAATTGAACCCTTCCTATGGGATCATAAGATAAGAGGTGTCACACTTCAGCGCTAAATACTCAAGAAAAAACATTAGTTTACACTCCGTGTCTGTTGAACTATGAAGTAAAGGCTAGCGGATTTATATTTTAATCTATGAAAAATCAGATATTTCTTGAATGATAAAACTAAAAAGGAATTGTATTTATAATTCTTTATTACTTACATTTGATCGCTTGTTATTTTGAAGCTGTTTAAAAACTGATTACCTTATAAACAACCACTATAAACAAGCTGTATACCTTATAAACAACCACTATATTTACAAAAAGCATGTCACTGAACCGCTTTCAAAATTCTTGTTTTTCAGCTTTTGTCTATCATTTAACTATGACAAGCGTCGGGTGTCCTGTCTGTAGTATAGGCACCCTGTAGTGCCAAATGTCGTGTCTAAAGTATAGGCAACCTATAGTACCAAATGCCCTGTCTATTGTTTAGGCCACTTATAGTGACCAATGTCCCACCTGTATTCATCTTTAGCATACTACTAATATAAGATTTATCTAGTATACTAAACTTTGACTTTGTCTGACTTTGGGAAAGAGAGCTTTACTACTAGACTTTGAGGGCTAATAGAACGTTACTAGACTTTGACCGTTCCTGAGTTCGGGCAAGAGATGTGCAAATACCAAAATATGTCTATTTAGAATCGGTCACTTGCTTTTGAGCTCTTGTGGAGAGTAGATGTGTGTTTCCCGTGCCCTATACGTTTTGTTTTGAATATACCAATGCCAGAACCAGAAGCCACCAATGCAGATTTTACCACATATAAGAGTTGTATAATTTTAATTTAAAAAGGGTTACTAGACGAGACGGTTATTTTTTAGTGCTTCAATCTAATCTTTAGGGTTTTTGTTCATCGATGGATCAGTTGAAAGTGAAAATTTTGATCAGTGACTTGACTTAAAAGATTATACGAGACCTTCCTGGATTCAAATAATGAAGTGCTTCTGAATGTACCCGGTTAAAAGATGGACTGACTAAATTGCCAAAGGATGGTAAAAGGTGGTCTTATCTTACATATTTCTGATGATCGTCCCTAATCTGTTCAAAGTGATTTTTGAAGTAATAAAGAAGGGGTTTTTCGAATACCAGTTTATTGATAATAAATTAAAAGTAAGGATCTGATTTTAGGTAATGTGTATAGATCTCATAGTAGTCCCAATCTCTCGCTATTTTTTTTAGATCTTTGATGAGTTTTTGGACTCAATAGGGAGACGTTTATGTCAGCTTAAAATAATTGGAGACTTCAACTTGAACTTGATTGATATGGCATCCTCTACAATCGCGGGTTTTCTTTCGATTATTCTTGGTGCTGCAACAGCCTGAATCCCGACACGTTTTGCTGAAGCGTCAGAATTTTTGGTCTATAACTTTTTCTTGTTTACCAGTTTCGATCAGAATTCTTTGGTCATGATTGACACTTCAGACCGTTTTTCTATATAGTTCTGGTTTTGAAAAAATTATGAGTTGAAATACCCTTGATTCTGCTTCAGCTACTCCCAAGTTTCGTTCGAATGAACTGATCCACCTCAGGTTAAGGTTAGTTGAGAATTCATTGAATATTTCAAAAAAACAATTTTAATGTTAAATTTAACTTTTACTCGTTTGAAGATTCATTTATTCATTTTCAGAAGTACATTTTTATAGATATTTAAGCTATTTTGATATATCTTTAAATTGTCTTTATTTTGGATATGATAATTCATTGTAATTTCTACTTGTTGAGGTTTCATGTATTCGTTGATATCAATTTCTGGTTGTTTTGAGTTTGAAATATGATAGGACTTTATTTCTTTTGGTCTTAAGTTTAATGTTGCTCTTTAGTTTTCTTTGAAAAACTTCTATTTTAATTTTTTCTTCTGAAATTGATTATATACTATGGTGTATAAGCTTTTCTTAGCTATTAAGAAGAAGGGTGGTGAGTCATTTTACAGGGATAGGGAACAGATGCCTCGAGCTGTTCATATTCATTTCCAAATGTCTTAACTGTTATTGACGCTTTAGATACGTATAAAATAAGTTTAAATGAAGAGGGAGATACAACTTAAAATTATGCATCAGCTATTATGAAGGAGGGGTGGTGGTTCAAAGTATGGGTCAGGAGGATGCATAGCCATATGCCTAAAAACGTATATTTTGGAGCCAAAATTGCCGAATTATCTATGAACAGCGTAATAAACATAGAAAGGAGCGTCAGGGGGAGGGTAGTAAATTATCTCTCTTCTTTTTTTAGTTAAGATAAGCCTAGATACAAGCACTCTGAGGATGATACCTCCCTTCCTATTGCAAAAATGTTTTGGACATCTGTTCTAAAGCCTCATTTAAATAGAAAAAATTGCTTCAAATTTCATAAAAATATGTAGAATGATTTGTAGGTACGCATTAGCTATAATGAAAGAGGGGTGGTTGTTCATTATGTTGGCAGGGAACAGATGCCTCAAAAAGTAAATTTTAATGACCAAACATCCTAACTCTCATTGAGCTTTCAGATGGGCAGAATGAATTTTGGGAAAGAGGGAGGTCCATAATTATATCTAATTCCTCTTGATTCACGGGAATGTTTCTGGTTTACACGTTTTTCATTGGTGCTAGTGAGAGGAGGACTAATAATGTCTCTCCCACTGCAACAATACTTATCTATATGGCATAAAATTTTACATTCGTATGTCTGATACAAATATGGAAAAGGGGATGGGGGCATTTTGAGATTTACCAGAATATTTCTTTGCGGGAGAGAGGGATTTCAAATGCTACTATGAGCTTGATTTTAATGGTTTAAAAGTGCTACTTAGAAGTTTTTCAGACAGGAACACTTTCTGATGTAAACCTAGATTGACGATGACATCCTTGTTATGATATCTCAACCCCTAAAACATAAAAAAAGAGCTTGAAGCGAAAAAATTACAGACTATAGGATATTCTAGGCATTAATTGTACAAATAGTCTGGATTATGGGTAGAATTGACCAAACTTCTTTCTTTACATCTGAAAGAAATTTTCTTTAGGGGATTTGTCCCAGAATTTTACACAGAGAAATTACTGCAGATGGAATTTTCTGGGGGAAGAGGGATTTTTTAGGGAGTGGGGATGACTGATAGCAGGGAGATTTATCTCAGAATCCCTTTATTTGAAGCATATATATAGTCAAGCTCTGTAGTACCCAAATCTGAAAAGTAATGGCTCTTCTTTCTTATAGCGGATAATCACAGTTTCAAAATATTCTCACAAAAATATCAAACTATAGTGCAAACCTGGAAGGTTAAAAGTGACCACAGCTCTTCTCAACTTCATAGTAAACCTAAAAGTACAACCCTAAAGTAGCTCAAACTAAAAAAAAATAAATTAAATTTTGAAACATATATATATATGTATATATATTTATATATATATATCATATGCTTACTCAAGACTCGTAAAATATATGTTTGAATTGTTGTTTAGGCACTCATATAAGGCAAAAGCCTTGCATGATTTTTTTTCTACGGAAAATCACGATATTTGTATGCCTACTAGGTTTAACGGGATTTCCAAGCTATATAATTTTTTTATATTGGTTTTTGTTACATAATTGCCCAGTACCACAAACTAAAAATGCTTGGAAATAGATTGCTGTATGTTTACAAGTTTTGGCAGACGAACAGATATATTAGAATAACACCAAGAAAGGAAACATTTCAACTGAAGCATATAAAAATACTCATCAATTTTTTTTTAATTTAAAAAGGATATTTACAAATTATCCTAATAAAGTTACAAAATTGAATTATTGCTTACCTGGACCTTTGGCTCCTCCAGACAAAAGTCGACCCAGTCGAAATATAACCGCCCTTTCATATTCTTGCACAACCTATGAAAGAAAAATCTACGTAATACCTCTTCCTTTTAGCAATTAGGGTTTCACCTTACGACAAGTAAAATAGTGTAATTTCTGTATTGCTATTGTTATTACTGAAAACATAGGTCAGTAAATACAAATGCAGTTTTCCTTAGTTAATATTATCCACTAAGAGATCTATTAAAAATCTATTCAGTCAAGGCAATTTGAGAAACTAATATTTAAACATTGGGCTTGTACTGACTATAGATATAGTAGCTGTCTAAAAAAACTAAGCATTTAGCACGAGTTGACTTGACTTTTCTTGAATTAAAACTTGAATTTAATGAAAGATATCATGAATAACAGTCATCAAAATCATGAATATCAGAATATCAGAATATCATGAATATCAGAATATCATGAATATCAGAATCATGAATAACAGTGCTCCTAAGTAAGGTGACTAAATATTCGAAATATTCTGTAGGAGTTAATTAGCTTAACTGAAATATCCACATTATGTGGATATTTGGTCCAACGACATATAATTTTTTATTTATAATTTTATTTTTTTATTTTATTATTATAATTTTTATTTATAATTTTTTATTTATAATTTTTATTTTATTATAAAAATTATAATTTATTTATAATTTTTATTTTATAATTTTAAATTAGCTGGACCGACATATAATTTTTTATTTATAAGTGTTGCGGAAGACAACTTTCTGTTAGAAAACCGTACCATTTTTTTAGACCTTGCAAACACAACTGTGTTTTAACTGTGCCATTTGTGCCAATAGGCACAAGTAAATGGAGCCTAAAATGTGCTCTTAGAGAATTGTAGCATAATCTATTAGTTTGATTTTAGGACTAGTAGTTCTGTCATTTTAATGGGAATTACAAAGTTAATATAAAAATTACAAAATTATTTAACAATTGAAATGTTAGTATTGTGAATTAAAAAGTTAACAAATTGTTACGATTAGTAATTTAGTCATTTTATGGGTCCATCTACCCCAAAAGAGTTTCAATTTTTCCCAAAAACATAAGATGTTCCCAGTACTGATTTTGCTCTTTGATGGTTTGGATGCTCTTTTATCTGCTTTCACAAAAACCATCAATAGCACTTGGAATTAAAAAAGTGAAATAAAAAATGGCACAATAATGTGTCATTGTATTGTTTGTCCCACCCATCTTTTCTTAATTTTGCATATATTTAATAAATTTGTGAGAATCTGTTCACAAAACCTTGATGAATTAGGAAAATTAAATAAGGGCAATTTTCCGTTAGCTTGGAAAGCTATAGTTTTTGTTCAAGTAACCTAACGAATTGCTAAGATTAGTAATTTTGTCATTTAATTGGTTCATTTGAACCAAACTAGTTTCAAGTTTTCCAAATTGTATTCGAAATATATTTAAGAACAGTTATAAGATTTTTGCTTAAAATTAAAAAATTAAGATAACATTATGTAACGTTTATTGAGATTCAGCAAGAAATTGGGCGGATGAATTTAAACACACCGGCACAAGAACATTCGTTGGACATTATCCCAATGAGGTCTTTGTCATAAGTGAAAGTAGATATGGGACGCGTGAATTTTTGTAGACTGTGAATATTTGAAACCAGAAGAACTTTTGTATTTAAAACTCATCATTTTTACACAGCGACGTTCTTGCATAAGGTGTGTCACCATTTCTCACAGTTAAATAAAATGTAAATAATGTGAAAATAATTTGAAAGGTTCTTTTGCAATGATAATTCTTTAATGAAAGGACCTCTGACGTCTGTTTATTATTCAAAGATTAATATTTACAAAGATGTAGGAACCCAAACCCATAAAAGCAGAGCCCTTTAAATCATTTTTAATAAAAAAAAATATGTCACTTCAGTATTGCTTTTAAGTATTGAAAAGGTATAGTTTATTTAGTACACAGTGTTGCTGATATTTTTTTGCTTAAGTAGGCTATTTAAATTCATTGATATGTACAATTTCAATAAATATTGAACGTATTAAAAAATTATTGCGGATGTTCTTAAGATTTGAACAAAATTTACATTGAATGATAAATCCTAGAGACAAAAACCAAATACATGACTATTTTTTTCTCACTTTTATTCAGCTCTTCACTTCACAGTATGATTTATCTCAACTTAAGACTTTAATTTGTACTTCTTCTTTAAGTTTTTTCAAGTCGTGATACTCTCGAAGGAGAGAATTTAATAAGGACAACTCGCTATTGTTATTTTTCTCGTGGCTCTGAAAAGAAAACGATTCAAACAACATATTTCTGGAGAAAATTTTCCACTGCAAGAACTGATTATTAAAAATTCACAAAAGGATTAATGCAGCATATTCATTTAAATTACTTGTAAAAAAAAATGTTTGAATTGACTATACTTGAAAATTGGCACTATATCTTTGGGGGAATCACCTGTATACTTTTCTGAACAGCAGGTTACCCTGCATGGATTAAGTGTATTTGGCCTTCATATTCTTGCTCAAGCCAAGTAACATAAGCGTTTGCTAAGAAGAAACTGGTGGATGAAATGTAGAATAGGTTGATATTCTTACTCACGTAAGGTGGGACGTGGGTCCCTGCGGAAAAACAATTGACTCGAAGCTAATGAAGCAGAGATAACTTGATGTTCATACTCATGTCAGACAACATGAGGTCTTGTTGCAACTAATCTCTCGCTGAAAAACAGGTACCATGGAGCTGATAAGATATAGGTAAACGGGAATACAAAAGGATTTAAGCTCTATTATTATAGAGACACAATTTAATTGTGTTGCGAGAGCAACACTTTGGTTTTGTCCTGTTTTTTTTTCGTTTTTTTCTATGCCGCCGATCTCGGCTTATTCCTGGAAACTGGTAAGAGTATAACCTGTGCGTACCTGTGTAACCTGTGCGGTTACAAATGACATTACATTTTGGAAAGCTCCACAGAACTCTTGCCTGGGGCCAAAAAGGACGGATTTTGCTTTTCCACGAGCCAGAGCCTATGGTGTGTGAAGTGAAGTGGAGTTATATAGCCGATGTCAGAGAGGAGTAACTAAAGTTGTGCAGCCAAGCTTTCGTTTCATCAAACCATGTTTCTGCATTCGAGTGGAAAGCACCGTTCTAGCAGGCAAGCAGGCAGGCACCACTTTCAAATTGAAGATGGACTAAAATCTAGAAGTGTCAAATATATGTGGCAGTTATCCGGCCGCACAGCCAATATATCTTCCTTGAGTGATAAATAGAAAAATTTACAGAAGCAAAAAAGCGGCATTTTCCCACGGGTCCGAAAGTGCTGCCGTGATTTCAGCTGGGTTTATCATTTGTTTTTTCGGACTTGGAATTGAGGTAGAGAAATGCTATCAGATGTACCTCTTAAACTTTAAAAGTTCTGTCATTGCTAAAGAAATTGGAGCTTATCCGATGATCCTTTCTAAGTGGTGACGTCAAAAAGTTGGCCTACGGCAAAAAAATCAACTTATGAACTAAGACAGATATAATTTTTATTTCGACGGCAATCAATATCTCTTGATGAGCTGATCAAAGTGTATGTCATCCATTTTTTGGTAAAAATTCCTTCATGAGATATACTAATTTGAGAATTTCAAAGGGTTGACAACTTCAATAGTAGGGTACACACTGAAACAAAAAATAGACCGATACCAATTATGATACAAGTAGAGGACTTGCAAGCAAAAGTCGGCTGTTAGACCACATTAATTAGGGATTTGCAACTTTGGCTAGTTGGTGTATCTATTATTTGTTTCCGGTGTATTTGATAGTAAGACCAATTTCATTCCAGTGGTAAGAAATGCAGGGGACTTGTAAGTAATAATCGTCTGTTAGGCTACAATCATCTTCATTGAAGAGGGGTTTGTAACTTTTGCTAGTTGGTGTAGCCTACCCTTACTCACTGTAACCTAGAAATAAGTGTTTATGCAACGGATACCTACGATAACGTAAAACAATGAGGTAATTTCGTAATAATTAGTGTCACCTATGGTATTTTAATTCTGAAAAAGCTACGGATAGCTTTATAATACCAACTAGATTATATAAGATATTGTTCCAAGTTTTCATCCGTCATGATGTCTACGATTGAAAAGGATAAAGTTCAACTGGCTGCAAAGTCAATTTAGTCCCTTCTTTCGATATTCTTTTGTTATTGTTGTTTTTCCAACGCTGATGAATAGACTTTGATCATGTGATTACTGATCGTGTTCTTCTTTGAACATAAAGATTTAAAAGCTTCGATAGGCTGACAACTTCAGTGTTTAACCGATAGCAAAGAAACAAAACCAAACTGTTGCTCTCGCAACACTTTATTCTGTGAAGCCGGAGAAAGGTTGCCACAACACTTCACTTTGCTCAGGCAACGTAGGTCTAAAAATATATTTGGCCAGGTCACCCAGATGATCAGATTTGACTATTATACAAGTCCAAACTTTCTAATTATTCGACTAAACTGGCAAAATCAGGGTTATATTTTCGAAAGCTTCAGATCAAGCTGGAACAACATTACTCCAGGAAGAAAACCCAACTAAAGAATTGATTAGAGCAATAAAATATGTTATTCACTAAAAAGGTTGAGGCAAGAAATCTAAGAAAAAAAACCGCAAACTTTCCATCCCAGTCCAAAATTACCACCAGTGATATTTCATCGGCTGAAGAAGAATTCCAATATTCAAATCAAGGAGATGATGAAACTCAGACCACAATGGATATTTAAATGAGTACTATACAAGATTTTACGTTTCTCACGAGTTTATCACTGTGCAATAATGTTTTATTTAACTATTACGATGATCAAAATAATTTGCCCATCAATCCCTTAGATAGCCCCGATAGCCCCTTAAGCTAAATTAACTGTGAATATCTTGAAACTTTTGATTTTGTGAAAAATCTGAAACCTAAGCTAATGGAAGAGACCAAACTAAATGTAATTTGCTTTAACATCAGAAGCATACGGGATAAGTGGGCTAATTTCAAAAACTTGATTTTAATTAAAGGTTGCTGTCCTTTCGACAAATTGGAATAACGGAGACGTGGCTTTCAGAAATTGATGATACTAATGAATTTTCCCTCCCTGGCTTTCAAGCTATTCATATTGAAATAAATTTAACCAAGTCATCTGGTGGCATGTGACAGTCTGGTGACTGTGAATCCTTATTCTCGCAACCTATAAATAACAGACGCATTTATTTATTAATCGTAGACATATGTGTTGACGAGCATTCTTTTATTTTTTCATTGTTTTATAAACCACCATCCTTCCCGACACCTTTCTTTTGTAATATGTTGGATGATTTTTCTAGTTTTATTAATTTACCACAAAAGCATGCAATTGTTTTTGGTGACTTCAATTGTAATTTACTAAATCTTAGCAATAATAATGGTTGTGATAACTTCTTTGTAACATTTACCTCAAGTGGTCTTCTTCTCAAAATCCTTTATCCTACTAGAGTTGATCCTATGAGGCCTACAGCTACTGTAATTGATAAAATTTTTGTATCCACTTCCCTGGGAAACCATCTGTCCTCCAAAACAATATTCTCTGACCTGTCCGACCACTTTCCAATCTATCTCTGCCTCCCAGCTACTCTTCCCTCTAGAACTAATACCTGTTTGTCTAATAGAATATGTAATACTGTGAATATGAACCGATTCACGGATCGTTTGACATCCTTTGACTGGTCCAAGGTTTTGGATTGTTAGGATGTTAATTAAGCCAGAAATGGCTTTACCAAGGGACTGAGTGATCTTATCAGTTCATCCTTTCCAGTCCTTAAATCAATCCAGAAAACTACCCATATACGCCCCTGGATGTCCAATAGCCTGATGTACTCTTTATACCGTGAAAAATACCTATATAAGTTACCTTGCAAAACCAGTAGCGTTATTGACCGAACTAATTATAAAAAAAAAAAGATATATATACCAAACTCGCCCGGGAAGCAAATAAAATTATAATTATTCAAAAATCTCTCACTGCAAAGGGAACTTGCAAAAAATTTGGTAAACAATAAATGAAATTCTTTCAAAAAAAAGAAAGGAATTCAAGATTTGTACCTATTAACCTTAAGGACATCAGTGGCAGAGTAATTGACCCAATTTAAGTACCGGATGCTTTTAATAATTACTTTACTAATGTTCTAAATGCTAACTACTGTTCCTCCTCCCAGTCAGTACACCCTAGCAAGAATCCCAGATCCACGTTTTTCTATCCAACTGATAGTAAAGAGGTGATTCAATTTATCGAATCTTTCTCAAATAGTAGTACACCTGACTTCTTTGGCATAAGTAATACGCTTTTTAGGACCGTATCTGCCTATGTTTGTGAACCTATTGTATGCATAGAAAATCGGTCTATGACCAATGGACTCTTCCCAGAAATATTTAAATCAGCAATTGTTATCCCGATTCACAAAAAGGCGATCCGTTTGAGATAATTAATTATCGTCCAATCTCACTTTTCATAGTTATATCTAAAGTGCTCGAGAGAATTATATTCTGACGTCTTTCTCCCTTTTTATTTGGGATTTATCCTTCAGATTCGTTAGTTGCTCCTCAACAATATGGCTTCCGTTCCAAATTTTCAACTGTTCATGCACCAATCGACGCCTCAGAGCTTATACGTTCCCAACTTGAGGTTAAAATTACTGTATTGGAAGGATTCCTAGATTTTTCTAAGGCCTTTGATATGGTTGATCACAGCAGTTTATTAAGCAAACTCAGCAACTTTTGAATTCGTGGAGTTCTCCTCTCTTGGTTTGGATCTTACGTCTCTGGTAGAGTACAGAGTGTGATTCTGGTTGGGACCTGTCCGAAGGGGCGTCCAGCTGGGCTCTGTTCTTGGTCAAATACTTTTTCTCCTTTATATTAATGATTTGGTTACGGACCTGGGTCCATCAGTTCGCCCAGTACTTTTTGCTGACGATATCAACTTTTCCATCACCGGGCCTAATTTACCATCCGTCTTCACCTTTACTCATATCCTTTAGAATAGAGTACAGGAGTCGTGTCTCGTTAACTACATGACCATTAACAGCAAGAAAAGTCAGGCTGTATTATTTCAGGCCCCTTACAAAAAAATTAAGTTCAGCAAGCACTTGGCCTAAAATATTCTACCAATCTCCTCCCGCGTTTGAAGTTACCAAGTTTCTTGCTGTCCTTAGAGACTCCTCCCTATCATTTGTAACACGGGTTTCCAACATCAGAACCATAGTCTTGTAACAGGTAAGCATGATTAATCGTGTGAATTATTTTTTTCTTCCCAATATCCTTGTCACCCTTTACTACTCTTTTATTTACCCATATATCTCATACTGTGGACCTATTTGGGGCAACACTTATCCTTCAGTTACTAATAAATCGAAATCTGCCCAAAACCGTGCTGTCAAAGCAGATTTTCACCTACCCCGACTATATCCCACCCAGGACTTGCATTCCCATTTTGGTATCATCCATTTTGAAAAAATCATAAAAAATTAAATCTATCCCTTGCATACTTACCATATATATATATATATATATATATATATTTCTCCCTGCTTGGTTTTGCATGGAGTCATTGCGTGGCATATCTTTTCAAAGAATCAGAACTTAGCTGGCTTTTACAGTGATTTGGGACTGAACTGGTACATTTAAGCAATCAGTCAGTTCTGAATATGCTTGTTCTAAAATTACTTAAGACTTATCTTTTTGAGGTGAGCCTGCAAAAACCTCCAGCTTTAAAATTGATCCTTTTTTACACCGCCAAACGTCCTTGGTTTTGTACTAATTGAGGTTTGCGTCTGGTTATTACTCTGAATTATTGCTCGGACTATTTTTGACTAAAAATGACCATTGAGGAATCTCTCTTTTTTGAACCAAGTGAAGACCTACCTTTCAGAAACTTTCTAGATTCTAGAGTCACCATTTAACAACTTTGACAAGGTGACACAGTAGGCGCATTTCTCATGCTAGTTAAGATGTTTTGCACTAACCCTTAGGAAGTTTTTTTTATTTATAACAAGCATGAATAAATTAAAAAAAAGGAATTTGAAGCACCATTGGGAGTTCACCAACAAAGATTTCTTACCATTTTTTCCTCCAGTATTCAAGACTTTTGCTTCCATAGTGCAACAGTTTTAGCAAGTGATGATCCCACCGATAGCCTTTCTTATATGCACTTGCTACTATCCTAATTAGTCGGCTTTATAATAATATAATGCATTATTTTCATGGAGCGGGTATCTAAGTAAAAATTTCAAATAATTGGAGAATTCAGACCGGAGTTTTAGTTTCTCGGTTTGAGTGAACTAATCCCATATCGCCGATATTTACAATGTTGCCTAAAGCCTTGTAAGAATCTAGCTATTCAGACTAAACTTCAAAATGACAAGTTTGCCATAACTTGGTCGCATACTTTAAGCATTATTCTCAATATCAGATACTTCATATATTATCCAGGAAGGATTTTTGATTGACCAATCGTCACACACAAATTTTCTCTGCTGTGCTGCTTACTTTCCAGAGGATTAAATTCCAAAAACTCAGCCTTCAATGTGTTAAAACCGTAAACTGACGCTTTCATATCCAGCAATCAGACGGTCAATATTCTTTTCCAGAGAAGTAAAATTACAGCTTAATATAAATAAGTTTTCTTTATACGTAAGAAGACTAAAATAGCAGAGATTGATGCTAAATCTTTCAGAATTTTTTTTAGTCATTTAAGATCTCAGGGTGTTAAAAAGAATAGGATTTAATACAGAATCTTATCAAATATTTGATAGAAGTCTGATAGGTCTATTCATATAAATCCCCAGCTAGTTTCACTTTTATAAAATTTGATGAATGCCTTTCAGATATAAGTGCTCAACGCTTACATCAACCCCAAATTCAAATTATTTTGGAAAATCTCAGACAGCCCAATGGATTCAAATATACCAGAAATCTATGGACTGGCATAAAGAAGGAGGATCCAATTCCGAGACCTCTATCAATAGTATTTCTTAGCAGTATACGTATATATGCGCAACTTGGATTTTAGTGGAGTCAAAACTGTCAGTAACCCAGTCGGACCCGTCCTAAAATTTCTTGATACAGAAGCAGCTTGAGGACTTTACTTGGAACCCTAGAAACGGTAGTGGATCTACATCTTGAGCATTAATTTGGATTTCTCCCTTTTGGGGATTATTTAACAGTACAACCGTGAAAAATAAACCAGGGACCATATCCCTGTTAACACACCTGAAAAAGGAGAGAGATGTTATCAAATTAAAGGTCTTTACCTTGTTTTGGCTTCTTTGGACATAACCCATCAAGACCTCGTACTTTTCCGCGTCTTTACTTGTTCACTATTTTCCCTACGGCTTAAAAGTGCAAGATATAAGATATCTTGCACTTTTAACAAAGTTATGAACTTTTTGTACAAAAGATTATTACAATCTTACTTAAGCTTGAGATCTCCAGAATCAAATACTGGAAGGTATTTAACCAACTAATCCTTCATAATACCAAAAAGGCAGGACGTAGCAACAGTTTGAGATCTCTTGAAGAACTACCACATTATTTTTAGATCTTCATCCCCTTGAACTAAAACTTCATCAGCTTCATAGCTTTTCACCTATATTTAATCAAAATAATCCTTTTCGTATTCTTATACACATAGAACATCATCACTTGCTAGAGCTTATAAGACTCTTTCTAAATATTGTACCTCAACGTTGAATATTTTTCGCTTGTTTTACCCAAGGACATTTGTCCTACCTTTGTTTTTCAGAGCCAAGAAGAATTCTTGTGACATAGAAAGGCAACTTTTTACTTAGTTCTCAGGGCGTGGTGGATTTCCTCACAGTACATGTTTTGTCTAAACAGATCTTGGAGATCGTGCAGACGCAGCTAGAATGGTACTTTGTTTTTGTTCAATTTTGCGTCATAATTGTATTGACAAAGCACGATTTCCATCGTCTTTTACCCCGTTTTAGTAAAGTGTTTCTTAGTTGTGGGGTTACGTCGGACAGAAAAAATTGCTTATGCAGCAACTGCATAACAATTGAAAAATAAACTACACAGGAAAAGAGAGCTAGAATATTTCATTAGTCTTGTGAATCGTCCCTAAGAACAGATCACTAATTGACACTACTGCAAAATCGTTCAAGTAGTGAACCGCAGAATAGTTCTGTAAAGTGATACACTAAACTTATTACGGATATTCGGCTATGTTCTGGCAGAAGTGACAAGGTTACTGTCGTCAGCAAAGGCAACTAGGATGGCATCACCAATGATTGAGATATTTGTTTGCGGATATGGGAGCATTTGAGATGTTACAGACGACCTAAAACTGTTTTTTTTTTTTTTTTTTATAACCGTGAAAAATAAGGTCTTACATGGAAACAATCCATCCAGATAAATATAAAGCAAACCAAGCACTAGGATGCAATCATGGCTTGCATGATTTTTTTCTCATGAGAAAAAAATTTGTCGCATGTTAACATATTTTTCTCATGTTTTTTGAGGTTTTCTCATGTTTTTCTCAGGTTTTTAGAGATATACAGTTTTTTCTCATGTTTACCTTCATTCGATATAATCTCCAGATTTCTGTTGATTTGAGCTCTGTCCAACTTGAAGTTTATGATCTTTCGCATCTTCTGGCAAATTGCAGTGTGTCTTTATTGCCCGCAAAAGGGGAATTTTAATTCCGCGAACCCTAATTAACGACTTAGTCGGCAGCTTGTCCCATGACTCACCATTGTTGTGTTCAAAAAAGGGTTGATTTGATTTGATTCTCAGTTCATAACTTCATCTGACCTGATCAGGATCACTGGTTAATATGTGTACAATAAGGACGTGGTTTACCTTACGCGGACGAATTTTTTTTAGTGTAAATACCAAATTAGTGAAACTGAACAATTATACATCCCTGCACGTGTGCAACCCAAGAAGTATGCTACTGACCTCTCCTAGGGGTTAGGTGGCCTTATACATCTATGATCTGTTTCTCTACCAAAATAACATGGTTTAACTTGAAACCAGTTCTTAACCTGTTGCCAGTTCAAGGATTCTATATAACAAATTCGATTACACTATTCTTAAGGGTCTTATAGATATTCGGTATTTGCCAGACTAATAGCCTCGCCTATATCAAAATAACGATTTTGAGTGTCGGGGAAATCAGTTTCACAGTTTAGGAGGATGGCTTTTAAGATGTAGGACAAAGCCAGCCATAACAAATCTTTTTTCAAAGGGTCAAATCTGTTTTTATGTCCCGATATGTTTAAATTTTATGTCACTGTGTTCAAATTGTATTAAAAGTGTATTATTTTACTTTTCAAAGTATGTTGTTTTGTTCTTCTTTGGGGTGACCGGAAATCTCAAAAAACAGTTAGAATGGAGGGATCGGTGCATCAAGGACCCGATCAAACTGACTTGTAAATAAAACTTTACTTGGTCCAGTAGTCGTAAGGGAGTGGAAGAAGGGGGTATCCGGAATATCGAGTCATGCATAAATTTTGAAAGGGTGACCGAGGGGTACAGCCCCTCTAATATTTTTCTGGAATTCCTCAAAATTCCGGAAACCTGGATGTTCAAAAGCCCCTTTTTCCAGGATTATTTTGATATACTTTCCAACCGGTTCATTTTCCATATACGAGAAGAAGAAGACGTCAAAGAATAATCCAGAAGCCCAGATTCCGGAAGTTCCGGGAGGTGAAGACCGGACTTAAGACTCTAAAATATATTTTCGATTCTACTTTGTTCTGTCTCTCTATTACAGACATTTCTACCACCAATACAAGTTGTATTGGTGGTATTATGAAACTGGTCTGTGAGACAAAAAAACTGTTTAAAAGCTCCTGATTTTTTTCCTGACTGAAAAAAAACTCTCCCGATAATATCCTGACCTTTTTGGAGTTGTCACTGGTTTAAAAAAAAAGTGGAAGCACTGCTTCAAAATCCCGGCTGACTAAAAGAATACGGCAGAAACAGGCTTAAGCTGGCAAATGACGCGGCAACACTGGCAAGCAGGGTGCACTGTTCAAAATTCAATATTTTTATTTAAACGTTTATAAAACACACACAATAAATTGGGTCGAAGCTCACGGAGCTTGCTGGCAAAATACCCCAGTCTACTTATAAGTATCTGCCCGCCCACAGAGGCCTTACTCGTTTGCTTTAGTTTCTTGTTTTTCCTGTTTTGTGTAGTGTTTGTTTTGTTTCTTTTATTGATACTCCGCTTTGACTTTTTGTAGCGGGTTAAAAATAAATTATTATTATTATTATTATTATTAATATAAAAGGGTCAAGCCGGAGACACAAAGTCGATTGACAAAAACTGTGCAGTTACTTCAACTACATTTGAAATCTGTAATCGTGCAAATTCTGGCGTCCCACTGGATTTGACTGTAAAAAATAATTCAGATATTATAATTATAGGTACATTCCCACAAATGAGATAAGATGTTAAAAAAAATAAGGATAATCCTTACACATAATATTTAAAATAAAAAATTAGCGACGAAGTCCACACTGCCTTTCCATAACAAACACAAAGTACAGCAATAGGGGGAAATGTTTTTGAAGACAGTGGAAATTAATTAAGTGAAATAATTTATGTTTTAGAAGCTGAGATTGAAAATTGAAAATAAACTACCGTTTTAAGATGTATTAATTATCCGTGATACTGATAAACTGGATTTTACTATCGATCGAAAGCCAACACATAACAATAGATATCTCCATTTTAATTCAAATCACCCCCCACAAGTTAAAAGAGCAGTTGTAACCCCTCTCATTGATCGTGCCCTGAACATTTGCTCCGATTCATATATAAATACAGAAATAAATTTTATCAGAGATATTATTTTTGGTAATGGATACCCATTCTTTTCGTCAATTGGCAAATACCGAATATCTATAAGGGTCTTATAGATATTCGGTATTTGCCAGACTAATAGCCTCGCCTATATCAAAATAACGATTTTGAGTGTCGGGGAAATCAGTTTCACAGTATCGGTCACCCTTTCAAAATTTATGCATGACTCGATATTCCGGATACCCCCTTCTTCCACTCCCTTACGACTACTGGACCAAGTAAAGTTTTATTTACAAGTCAGTTTGATCGGGTCCTTGATGCACCGATCCCTCCATTCTAACTGTTTTTTGAGATTTCCGGTCACCCCAAAGAAGAACAAAACAACATACTTTGAAAAGTAAAATAATACACTTTTAATACAATTTGAACACAGTGACATAAAATTTAAACATATCGGGACATAAAAACAGATTTGACCCTTTGAAAAAAGATTTGTTATGGCTGGCTTTGTCCTACATCTTAAAAGCCATCCTCCTAAACTGTGAAACTGATTTCCCCGACACTCAAAATCGTTATTTTGATATAGGCGAGGCTATTAGTCTGGCAAATACCGAATATCTATAAGACCCTTAAGAATAGTGTAATCGAATTTGTTATATAGAATCCTTGAACTGGCAACAGGTTAAGAACTGGTTTCAAGTTAAACCATGTTATTTTGGTAGAGAAACAGATCATAGATGTATAAGGCCACCTAACCCCTAGGAGAGGTCAGTAGCATACTTCTTGGGTTGCACACGTGCAGGGATGTATAATTGTTCAGTTTCACTAATTTGGTATTTACACTAAAAAAAATTCGTCCGCGTAAGGTAAACCACGTCCTTATTGTACACATATTAACCAGTGATCCTGATCAGGTCAGATGAAGTTATGAACTGAGAATCAAATCAAATCAACCCTTTTTTGAACACAACAATGGTGAGTCATGGGACAAGCTGCCGACTAAGTCGTTAATTAGGGTTCGCGGAATTAAAATTCCCCTTTTGCGGGCAATAAAGACACACTGCAATTTGCCAGAAGATGCGAAAGATCATAAACTTCAAGTTGGACAGAGCTCAAATCAACAGAAATCTGGAGATTATATCGAATGAAGGTAAACATGAGAAAAAACTGTATATCTCTAAAAACCTGAGAAAAACATGAGAAAACCTCAAAAAACATGAGAAAAATATGTTAACATGCGACAAATTTTTTTCTCATGAGAAAAAAATCATGCAAGCCATGATTGCATCCTAGTGCTTGGTTTGCTTTATATTTATCTGGATGGATTGTTTCCATGTAAGATCTTATTTTTCACGGTTATAACAAAAAAAAAAAAAACAGTTTTAGGTCGTCTGTAACATCTCAAATGCTCCCATATCCGCAAACAAATATCTCAATCACTGGTGATGCCATCCTAATTGCCTTTGCTGACGACAGTAACCTTGTCACTTCTGCCAGAACATAGCCGAATATCCGTAATAAGTTTAGTGTATCACTTTACAGAACTATTCTGCGGTTCACTACTTGAACGATTTTGCAGTAGTGTGAATTAGTGATCTGTTCTTAGGGACGATTCACAAGATTTAATGAAATATTCTAGCTCTCTTTTCCTGTGTAGTTTATTTTTTAATTGTTATGCAGTTGCTGCATAAGCAATTTTTTCTGTCCGACGTAACCCCACAACTAAGAAACACTTTACTAAAACGGGGTAAAAGACGATGGAAATCGTGCTTTGTCAATACAATTATGACGCAAAATTGAACAAAAACAAAGTACCATTCTAGCTGCGTCTGCACGATCTCCAAGATCTGTTTAGACAAAACATGTACTGTGAGGAAATCCACCACGCCCTGAGAACTAAGTAAAAAGTTGCCTTTCTATGTCACAAGAATTCTTCTTGGCTCTGAAAAACAAAGGTAGGACAAATGTCCTTGGGTAAAACAAGCGAAAAATATTCAACGTTGAGGTACAATATTTAGAAAGAGTCTTATAAGCTCTAGCAAGTGATGATGTTCTATGTGTATAAGAATACGAAAAGGATTATTTTGATTAAATATAGGTGAAAAGCTATGAAGCTGATGAAGTTTTAGTTCAAGGGGATGAAGATCTAAAAATAATGTGGTAGTTCTTCAAGAGATCTCAAACTGTTGCTACGTCCTGCCTTTTTGGTATTATGAAGGATTAGTTGGTTAAATACCTTCCAGTATTTGATTCTGGAGATCTCAAGCTTAAGTAAGATTGTAATAATCTTTTGTACAAAAAGTTCATAACTTTGTTAAAAGTGCAAGATATCTTATATCTTGCACTTTTAAGCCGTAGGGAAAATAGTGAACAAGTAAAGACGCGGAAAAGTACGAGGTCTTGATGGGTTATGTCCAAAGAAGCCAAAACAAGGTAAAGACCTTTAATTTGATAACATCTCTCTCCTTTTTCAGGTGTGTTAACAGTGATATGGTCCCTGGTTTATTTTTCACGGTTGTACTGTTAAATAATCCCCAAAAGGGAGAAATCCAAATTAATGCTCAAGATGTAGATCCACTACCGTTTCTAGGGTTCCAAGTAAAGTCCTCAAGCTGCTTCTGTATCAAGAAATTTTAGGACGGGTCCGACTGGGTTACTGACAGTTTTGACTCCACTAAAATCCAAGTTGCGCATATATACGTATACTGCTAAGAAATACTATTGATAGAGGTCTCGGAATTGGATCCTCCTTCTTTATGCCAGTCCATAGATTTCTGGTATATTTGAATCCATTGGGCTGTCTGAGATTTTCCAAAATAATTTGAATTTGGGGTTGATGTAAGCGTTGAGCACTTATATCTGAAAGGCATTCATCAAATTTTATAAAAGTGAAACTAGCTGGGGATTTATATGAATAGACCTATCAGACTTCTATCAAATATTTGATAAGATTCTGTATTAAATCCTATTCTTTTTAACACCCTGAGATCTTAAATGACTAAAAAAATTCTGAAAGATTTAGCATCAATCTCTGCTATTTTAGTCTTCTTACGTATAAAGAAAACTTATTTATATTAAGCTGTAATTTTACTTCTCTGGAAAAGAATATTGACCGTCTGATTGCTGGATACGAAAGCGTCAGTTTACGGTTTTAACACATTGAAGGCTGAGTTTTTGGAATTTAATCCTCTGGAAAGTAAGCAGCACAGCAGAGAAAATTTGTGTGTGACGATTGGTCAATCAAAAATCCTTCCTGGATAATATATGAAGTATCTGATATTGAGAATAATGCTTAAAGTATGCGACCAAGTTATGGCAAACTTGTCATTTTGAAGTTTAGTCTGAATAGCTAGATTCTTACAAGGCTTTAGGCAACATTGTAAATATCGGCGATATGGGATTAGTTCACTCAAACCGAGAAACTAAAACTCCGGTCTGAATTCTCCAATTATTTGAAATTTTTACTTAGATACCCGCTCCATGAAAATAATGCATTATATTATTATAAAGCCGACTAATTAGGATAGTAGCAAGTGCATATAAGAAAGGCTATCGGTGGGATCATCACTTGCTAAAACTGTTGCACTATGGAAGCAAAAGTCTTGAATACTGGAGGAAAAAATGGTAAGAAATCTTTGTTGGTGAACTCCCAATGGTGCTTCAAATTCCTTTTTTTAATTTATTCATGCTTGTTATAAATAAAAAAAACTTCCTAAGGGTTAGTGCAAAACATCTTAACTAGCATGAGAAATGCGCCTACTGTGTCACCTTGTCAAAGTTGTTAAATGGTGACTCTAGAATCTAGAAAGTTTCTGAAAGGTAGGTCTTCACTTGGTTCAAAAAAGAGAGATTCCTCAATGGTCATTTTTAGTCAAAAATAGTCCGAGCAATAATTCAGAGTAATAACCAGACGCAAACCTCAATTAGTACAAAACCAAGGACGTTTGGCGGTGTAAAAAAGGATCAATTTTAAAGCTGGAGGTTTTTGCAGGCTCACCTCAAAAAGATAAGTCTTAAGTAATTTTAGAACAAGCATATTCAGAACTGACTGATTGCTTAAATGTACCATTTCAGTCCCAAATCACTGTAAAAGCCAGCTAAGTTCTGATTCTTTGAAAAGACATGCCACGCAATGACTCCATGCAAAACCAAGCAGGGAGAAATGACCTAGGTCCAAACAAAGGATTTTCCTTGACTCATTACCAAACAAACTAAATCCTATGCACGCAGAAACAAGATTAGTCATAATTTTGTAAAAAGTAAGCTAAGTTCCAAGGTGAAAAAAATAATCTAAATCTTGAAGGTTTAGGAAGAGCTAGGCTACAAAATTTTAGTGCCGCATTGTGAAAGCGAAAAAGTCCTTGCTTAGCGCAAAAATTATCCAGGTTCATTCTAAGAGCAAGGAATAAGCTAAGGTGTTTGTAAGCTAAGTCATTTGATCAAAGTCATAAAAAAATCAAAGTTACAGCTTGATGCAACAGCAGCTCAAGTACAAATTTACTATTAGAAATAAGCCCTTAAAGCCAATAGAAAAGCCCATGTCAATAACTTCCTAGTTAGAAAAATAATCAAAGTCATGGTTTGATGCAACAGCAGCTCAAGTCCAAATTCACTATTAGAAATCTGGAATACACATAAAAATAAGATAAATTCTGATTCCATGTTAAAAATAGGAAAAAAGTTATATAGAACCTATGGACGTACCGGATAAAGATAAAAGCTGAGTTTTAACTTGAGAGGAAAATAAAAGTTCAAATGTAAAAAAAAAAATATTGTGTTTGCAAGTAATTGACATATTTTCTTGAATATTTCGCTGACAAGGAAAAGGATTTGTCCTTGTTTAACTGTTATTTGTACATCATGGAAAGGAAAAGCGCTCTTCAAAAATACTATATATTTTAGTTGGATAATTGTTAATAAAAGATAGATAGAGATTGTTGTTTACTGATTCATGGTGGTTTGGAAGACATCTTGGAACAAACAACAGCCTCAGTATTCACACTACTTGACAGATGGCTTAGCACGAAAAACCAAGGGGGACCTCTTCCATCACCTTAAGCTATAAGTTCGTTCCCAGTAATATTGAAACTAGCGGCACCTTTCTCCTAAATGTATTGATGAAGCCAACCACTTTCAGAGCCTCACGAAATGGCTTCTTTTGGGGTAACAAATCTTTTCATTTGTAGAGCTGTAAAAGGATCAACAAAAATTCTAGAATGATGTCAGGATTGCGATCACCCGAACATGGAATATGATTTATGACCTCCCACACATGGAAAGAAAAATAAAAAAATTAAACTTTTTTGCTTTGTGGGGCTGATAGTTTAATATCAGAAACCATTATGTTTTCCTTAATGTCAAAAAAGTTTGACATTAACAGGAATATCGATGTTGATAGCAATATCGATAGCAAAACAGAGATACTTCATTGATAGGCTTTTATTGTCGATCTCACCACATTCTAGAACTAATTAAAGGCTTCCACCTAAAGGATTTTCTGCATGAAAATTGTTTTTTTATTACTGGCTTACCGGCTCCATTACAGGTGATGATATGCCACTAGTCGTGGTAATTACATCATTTTCCAACACTGAGGTATTTGTTATACTTTCTCTTGAACGTATCAAGGGAAGCATTTCCCGGGATTACCTCGGCCGACAGGCTAATCAATGTGACCTTTTCAAATATTCTTGATGGGGAGTACCCTGCATGAGGTGGACTTGACAAGCTGTAACTTTGACAAGTTGATCGCAAGGGCTTTGCTCTGTTCGGAACAAGCTTCGATAGCTCCTCTGATGGCAGGTTACACATGTAGTCGTAGAAAACCAACTTGAACACCACGTTGAAATGTACCTGGAGAGCCGTGGGGTTTTAACCATCGTGTTTCCAGAGCATACTGCACTAACCGGTTGATTCTGAATCCGTTGGAGCGGAGTGTTGCCGCTTTTTGATGCACCAGCGAAGAGAAAACATGTATAATCCAAGACAGGCCTGATACGCAAAATTAAAAGTAGCAAAATAAACTCATCAGGGAGGAGGTTTTTGCATCTTAGGATAGCTCCTGGCTTCTTGGAACAAGATGATCTAATTTTACTGAGACTCTCAATCCATGAAAGATCCAAAGAGAAGTAAACTCCAAGAAGGCATAGTGTATTAACTCGTGTTATTGCCTTTCTTTTGAAGAAGATATCAGGATGAGCTCTCATCTTACGTGCCTTAGAAATTAAGAGCTCTGTCGTTTTCGATATATCAAGCCACGCATCTGCTCACTTTTCACTTCTCAACTTGCACTTCGTCTTAACGTTCGTGTCAAGTAAGATTAATTTTTGAGAAACATCTGGAAAAGACAATTTCATTAAGGGAAATGAAGAGACAGAAGAATTGAAAAATTCTGGGTTAAGGATGTACTTAAACACTTAAAGCCCGTACTGCAAAGAGCTTTAACTACCTGTTTCACCTTTTTTGTGGTTTTCTGTAAACTGTGTTACTGGTTTTTCATAACAGATCTACTAACACTGCTTTTATTATGGCTCTACGAACTCTTAAGGAATATAATTGGCTAATATTAGCTTATTTATACTCACCTTAAAACACGTAAAAAACGAAAAAGGCATTGTCATTAAAACAATTATCCATGACAATCCAGCTAATAGCCATCCACAAAGTCCAATACCAGAATCAACATCATCGGCTAGAGAATAGAAAAAAAAGGATAAGACGAAAGTAAGGAAACCTTCAGGAGACTTTTCTATTCACAATAGAACAATCTTGAATAAACAAAATACATGAATAAAACATTGACTCTCATCATACACAAAAAGTAATTGCACATTTCCATGGAAATAAAAACTCAAATACTGGAAGCAGACTAGAGTAACTCTTAATTAAATGACTGAAAGTTGTTCACCAACCAGTTCAAAAACTTGGTTTAAAGATATATCTTTTCACAGAAACTTTTTTAAAACTACCTTTGCTTAACGAATATTTTTAGTATTGGAAGTTTTAGTTGATGCTATGTGTTAGCAAATTCTTGGAACTGGTATTTGGATTTCAATTTTGAAACCTATCCCAAGTTCTTACTAAAAGTTAATCTTTAGTGCTTAGGTTACTACTATCTGGGAAATAAAGCAGCGGTCGGTGGGCTACCTAATTTCACGACCAAATGTATTTAAGCATTAGGTAGTAGATTACTGGTTGTCCTTCTTAAGAAAATGTAAGGGATTAAATAGATTACATTATAGTGTCCAACTTGAAGATGAAGCTCATGAGGTTGCATTAATTACATCAAAAGACACTATACGCATCTAAGCTATCTAAAAGACGCATGGGACACCTTAGAAGTAGCTAAAGATAACAAGTTGTAACTTTTAGGGAGCTATGACAGATTTTCTGAATTTATTAACATCAATGTATAATATTTTACTGCTACACTGTTTTGTTGCGTCCTCCAGATCCCTGGCAACTTTATTCTCCAGCTTACGCTCCTTTAAGTCTCCAGTTTGAACTTACTGAATACGTTCTCCACTTCAATTTTTGTCCTCCTATTCTCTTAAGAGCAATCACTTAAACTCTTCTCATATAAGTGTCTCATTTTTTATCTAAACTCAGAGCATTTTTTCTATATTACTGGCTGTGTCATTAACATCTCTCCCCATCACGTCGCTTGATGTTTTACACACCATTTTCCAAACATTATTAAAATTATTATCTTCTATGGTGTCAAATTCCAGACTATGCAGTTCCATATTGAGCTGCCCCCGCAAAGTTCCTCACACACTATCGTCTCGGAGTCTAACAGCCTACTAACTTCCAAAAATGTGGTTAATTTTTAGATTAAACCTAGACACTTAAAGATTTACTTTTAACATCAATAACAGCACTCCAGTGTGGAGTAGTATCTAATAGCAATCCTTACCATCTTGAATTCACGGTATTAAAATCAGTGAGAAAAATCATCTTACTAGCATATGAGTATGTGTTGACTGGTGGGTCGTTTTATGACCAAAACGGTAGTGGCTATGACTAGCTTGTTGACAGTACAAAATTGTAGTAGTTTATAACTGTTGCTATTTTCAAATCTTACACTAAGGATACCCAGGGTAGGATAAAATCTATCTTTATTCCTACCAGCCGGCGTAGTACACTTCTCCTGAAAAAAAAACTGCACTGAAAATCAGCACTTTTTAGTTGTATAATGAGCAGCTGAGATGTTATTTTTAATACATACCCAATATGAGGTATATGAGGAAAAACAATCTGTATTAAGATCAATACCGTATTTTTCTAATGATTACCCCTGAGCTTGGTTGATGGTGATTGCAAATGCTAATCGAATTGGGAATTGCAATCTTTTAAATTGAAAAGGCAGATCTGTTGGAATCATGGGAATGCGAGGAATAAGAACAGCCTCACCCAAAAAAGGCCGTGTCAAGATTGTCACCTCTGTTACGTTTTACATTGTTTTTTTTTTACGGCAAGTCCCGTGCCATTGCAAAGCTTTGGTGGGTTAATATTTCGTAACAGTATTATTGGCACGCCTATTTTTAGTTGTAGCACGTGTGGTGGAAACCCTAGGACATCCAGGGAATTTAAAACTTCAGATGGATAATTAACCGCTTCATTTGGTCCCAGAACTGTGTCGACTGAACTGTATAAATTACTTCCTGGTCTCGAATCTTGGTTAAAATATATAGCCATTTATAATTTTTATAATTGGTTAGAATATTCGGAAACACTTTTTCAACCAATTCATTTTTGGACGTCACTAAATTACAGAATTCAGCAGGCAGTTGTATACGTCCTGAAATTGAGTCTACTGGGAGCTTTCAGTTTCCTATTGCCAGCAATTGATCTGAAAATATTTCACCAGAGTCATCGTTTTGCAATCGGACACGCAAATTTATAGTTAATTATAATGTCTTTACCTATGCCCCTAAATTAGAATTTTTCACGCAAGAATTCATTTCGTCTGCAGGGGTTGATCCAGGTTTTACTGGCGTTTGCCTGAAATCTCCCGCAAGCAATAGTAATGTACTGCCAAAGGGTTTCAAATTTCCTTGCAAACCTCGCAATGATCTCTCCAGAGCCTCGAGCGATTTTTTGTGTGCCATTGTGCACTCGTCCCAAATAATAAGTTTGCATTGCTGCAATACTTTACCCATCCCAGAAGATTTGGATATATTGCACGTAGGAGTTTCTGTAGAATGCAAATACAAAGGCAATTTCAAAGCGGAATGAGCAGTTCTTCCACCAGGCAGCAACGTTGCGGCTATTCCAGACGACGCAGTTGCCAACGCTATGTCATTTTTTGATCGAATTAATGCCAGAATCAATTTTATCACAAACGTTTTACCAGTACCTCCTGGCGCATCCAAGAAGAAGGTTTCTCCAGCGTTTTTATCTACACAATGCATTATCTTATCATAAATGTCCTTTTGCTCAAACGTTAACTTAGAAATATTATTTTATACATACGACAATAGATCACTCGTGCTGTAATTTTGTTCACGATCCAATTCTGTACATGTCAAAACAGCAGCGTTACGATTAGGTGAAGGCATTCCCAAATGCTGACCCTGCTCTATGATAAATTTGCCCTTTTACTTTGAAAGTAGGCATAAATTGATCTTGATTTTCGATTTGCTCACCAAACGACGTCACTTGGAAACATGAGTTATATTTTCTGATGTTTAATAAAAACGCTTTGATTCTGACGTAGTTCCAGTAAGCAAAGTCTTCAATGGCTCTGGTGGTGCAGTCCTCGGCACTCTTTCTTTTGGCTTTATCTCTTTGAGCCTCAAGCCTGTTTTCATGTTGTTCTTGTGATTCCTCGTTACAATTTTTTTGGTAATTTCTCTTTGAGACGCAAGGCTCTTTTCACGTTGTTCTTGTGATTCCTCGGCACGCTTTCTTTTCTTACTTTCTTTTTTAGCCGCAAGTCTTTTGAAATTAACTCTTTGAGCAGCTTTCTCGGCTGTTTCTTCTGCCATTGTAGGATTTATACTAAAATTTCTCGCACGATTTGAATCCTCGGCTGTCTCTTCTGCCATTGCAGAATTTATACTAAATATTATCTTTTAATCGCAACCAATATATATTTATAATGACGACATTTACAAAGCCTTATATACTTATAATGACGTCAACTTATAATGATGTCATATACAAACACAAAATACATACATGACGTCACAATGCTCAATACTTATAATGACGTCAGTCGACAAACATACATACAACTTATTTATATACTAGCTGTTGGGGTGGCGCTTCACGCCACCCCAACACCTACTTGGTGGGGCGCTTCACGCCCCCCCAAGCCCCCCCCGCGCGCGAAAGTTGTTACGCGCCATATTAGTTACGCGCCATTGTAGCTGTGTCTCTGTGTCCCACTTGTGAATAAAGATAGATATAAATATATATTTTTAACTACGTAAAACATGCGAATATACAACATTCTTCGCTGTCCCATTGTCTGTGCATATAAATAGCATTTATATTCCCTGTGTCCCGGTCGTCATTTGTGTCCTGGTGTCCCAGTTTGTAATTTCTCTTCGAGTGTCCCGGTCGTCATTTATATTCCCTGTGTCCCAGTGTCCCGGTCGTCATTTGTGTCCCGGTGTCCCGGTCTGTAATTTCTATTCAAACAATCCCTGTGTCTCAGTCGTCAATTATATATCCCACCTGTGCCCCCGGCGTCCCCGTTGTAGTTGTGTCCCTGCGTCCCGGTCGTCATTTATATTCCCGGTCGTAATTTGTGTCCGGGTGTCCCAGTCTGTAATTTTTCTTTGAGGTTCCCGGTCGTCATTTATATTCCCTCTGTGTCAGTCGTCATTTGTGTCCCGGTCTGTAATTTATCTTTGAGTGTTTTTTCTTTTTAGTTGTTTTTAGTTTTATACATTTTTTCAGTTCTTTTTTCTTCTTTATTTTTCAGCCTCACTATGAAGTACATATCGCCGAACCTTTGTTTTTTAACTTAAATCTGGTAGGCATTGATGACCTTATCCAAGTCAAAATCCAAAACCCAATCATCATCGCTATCATTTTCAGTTTTGATATGTTTTGACTCTCGCTTTCCAGGTGGATTTTCATCTAACTGCGCGGTTTTGCGTTCTTTAGCCGCAAGCCTGTTTTCTTGCTGTTCTTGTGATTCCTCAGTACCCTTTCTTTTCTTACTTTCTTTATCAGCTGCAAGCCTGTTTTCTTGCTGTTCTTGTGATTCCTCGGCACGCTTTCTTTTCTTACTTTCTCTATCAGCAGCAAGTTTTTTGGCATAGACTCTTTGAGCAGCTTCCTCGGCTGTTGCCATTGTAGGTTCTTCAGTCATTTTACAATTAAACATTTTTCCGTGAACGCATGTCTTAAATACCATTAATGATGTCACCGTCATAGCAAAAATGACGACAACTAACTTCATGACGTCAGTCGACAAAGAAACATGACGTCACCTGACAGACAGACACACAGACAGACAACTTATTTTTATATATATATATATATATATATATATATATATATATATATATATATATATATATATATATATAGATATACTAGCTGTTGGTGTGGAACTTCGCGCCACACCAACACCTAGTTGGTTGGGGCACTTCCTACCCCCCAAGCCCCCGTGCGCTAAGTTGTTACGTGCCATATTAGTTACGTGCCATTGTAGTTGTCTCCCTGTGTTCCACCTGTGAATATATATATGTATATATATATATATATATATATATATATATATATATATATATATATATATATATATATATATATATATATATATATATATATATATATATATGTTTTTAACTACGTAAAACTTGCGAATATACAACATTCTTCGCTGTCCCATTGTCTGTGCATATAAATAGATTGTCAGGTTTACCGACCTTTGAACATGCAACATACAATTGTCCATGGGAAAAACAATCCGTATTCAGATCTATACCGCATTTTTCTAATGATTGCCATTGAGCTTAGTTGATGGTGATTGCTAATCGAATATTCCCTGTGTCCCCGTCGTCATTTATATATCCCCCCATGTGCCCCTGGTGTCCCCGTTGTAGTTGTGTCCCTGTGTCCCGGTCGTCATTTATATTCCCTTTGTCCTGGTCGTTAATTGTGTCCCGGTGTCCCGGTCTGCAATTTCTCTTTGAGTGTCCCGGTCGTCATTTATATTCCCTGTGTCCCGGTGTCCCGGTCGTCATTAGTGTCCCGGTGTCCCGATCTGTAACGTCATAAAGTCTTCAATGGCTCTGGTGGTGCAGGCAGTTGCGGAAGTTTAACTTTTCCTGAGGCGCAACTAATTCCCATTGTTCCACCATTACATTTCAAGGCCTTGCAATAGGGACAAATTTTAGACACAGTCCCGATTTGAACACATCTACTCAAGCTATAATCATCGACTGGGCTACCTCAATGCCAAGCGATAATTTTCACGTTGCTCTTGTGATTCCTCAGCACGCTTTCTTTTGGCACTATCTCTTTGAGCCGCCAGCCTGTTTACACGTTGTTCTTGTGATTGCCAACATCTGAACACATCTACTTCAGTCACATCTTGTGACTGAACAATTGAACACATCTACTCAAGCTATAATCATCGACTGGGCTGTACCTGCATGCCAAGCGATAATTTTCACGCCATTGCTGGCATGCCATGTCATGCTGGCTGCCATGTCATGCTCCGCATACCATGCTGGAGCCCGGTGGCGAAGCCGCCGATACCCAGTATCAAGACAATTTCATTATTGTCCCTCCGTTGTTAAGATTGACATATGCGGTCACCTTCACACCTAAGTTGATAAATGCGGTTGCATTCATACCTACCTTGATAGAATTAGTCACTCTAATACCTACGTTGGTAAAAGAGTGTCACAGAATACATACGTCACCATCCACGGACATCTAACTGTCGAGAAAAAATAAAACATTGCGTGCGTGTGTTAATAATTTTTATTATGCATGTGTTATAACTGATGTGAAATTATATTTCTTAATATTCATTTTTCAGCTAAAAAGAACCGCATCGATTAAAAAATAAAATCTATTATCATTACTATTTTAGGTCAACAAAGTCTTATTGTCACCACCAACAGAGACGTACAGCCTCTTTTACGGTATGGAGACACCTACATTGTCACTGCAAGTAGAATGTCAAGACAATCATCATATTGACTTTTCCCTCCGATAGCACCGAACTATCAGGGTGTGAAAAAGCACTGAAAGATTATTTTGGAGCGGTGAGTGCTGATAATATATTTAATAATAATCACCATATTGACTTACTCTCAGAAAATAACGACGATCCAGAGTATAATTGATAAATTTATAAAATTATACTTTGGTGAGGCGAATACGACTACCCCTAATATTTTAATGAAAATTAATTTAGCTCAACCATTTGCATTTGAACAAAAAAGTGTGTCAGGGAATGATTATACTCTGGCTGACTGTCTCATTCCTAATACTCTCGGTGAGTTGGGTGATTTTATTCCACGCTCCAATCCTCTTATACAAACTTATGTTGAAGAAGGATAGAGTGGTACTGATGTGGTAGAGGAAACCCCTGAAATGCCATATGAATGGCCAGACTTTTATTTTTCAAACTCTGCCTTGCACAATATATATTTTTATAGGGCTGCATCTGGGGACCCTTTTAATACATTGATAGTGAGAGATATTGTCACAGATCAAATAGACATAGTACACTCCTGTGGAAGCAGGATTCCAGCCCATATTGAATGACATATTCAGAAATGTGTTGAGAGAGATAGCATAAGATATTGCATTTCACAGTAATTGCATTTTTTAAAAGAAAACTCAGGTGATGTGGACTGATACTATGTGCAAACCAAAATGCTAACACTTCACCCACGCTTTCGGAATTCGGAGATTGCATTTATGGACTTGTTAGACATTGTTGCGACAAAACTAGATAACTATAATGAGAGGGGGAGTGGAGCAGTGGTTTTTCTTTATTGAAAATTTAAACACAAATATATGTAAATTGAAAAAGATTTTATTTTAAGAGGCTTCAGTGTTTCAGTGTTTCAAATATGCATTCTTTGTAGCAACTCACAAACCCCATTCTTGGGATAGTATGAATAAGACAAAGTAAGGAAAATTGGTAGCTAAAAGAGAAGTGGCAAAGCTTCTAAAGCAGATTTTAATTGTTTAAATGGTCAGTATTAAGTGACACTTAAAGAAATATATTTTTTAGTGTGCTAATGAACATTTAGCATGCTAATGCGTGCTAATTTTTATAATGTGCTAATGAACATTGGTTTTACTGTTTTACAACATGATACACAATTTGAGGAGGGTGAGTGCAGTAATAAAAAGGGAGTGATATATCCAGTGAGGGCTCCGTCCATTGAATCAGTGAAGCAATGGGTATGGCATCTCGGTCTGGACAAACTCCTTAAAATTCAATAGAAGTAGTTGATTGTAGGTGGAAAAGATTTTTTTATCAATATGTTCTGTGTTCATAAGGCAAAGTTTAAGTGTATTTCTAAAATTGTTTTTTTTTCGCTATACCCAGGGCCTGTCCAAGAGGAGGACGGGTTTCGAGCTTCGGCTGGCCACCATCAGTAGCTTCCCCGCCCTTATAGTGAGAGAGGTGGTGGGACTCGTTTCTAAGTGCATTTTCATCTGTGAAACTTTTCTGATAGTGACTAAAAATGTTTTATAATTATTACAAAAATAAAAGAAAAAATGTATTATTCTAAATTGCTGTTATTCTTGAACATCATAGTAGAACTGATAGGGAAATTATTATTATTTGTCCATTAGACAACTACTGCTTACAGTTGTATACATTCCAGCTGTTGAAGAAGACAACAATATATATATATATATATATATATATATATATATATATATATATATATATATATATATATATATATATATATATATATTTCAATTTAAAGCACCATTCAGATAGTTTCTTTCTGGTCCATCCAAGTTGGGCAAAAAAATTCTAACAAAAAACTATTAAAAAGTGTGATCAAGTGTTTTTGGAAGACCTGGAAAAATCTAGTATTGCTGCAGTGTTTGACAAAAGTCCTATGGTAAAATAAAGACTATTGCATCAGACACAAAGTTCCTACATGGAAATGAAGTGTTCAACCTTTTTGATGATTTAGCTTGATGATTTAGATTATTGATGATTCAATTATCCGCTGAACGATGATCTTAGGAAATACTAAAATTGTTTACTTTTCGCTCACATCATAAACAGATTTCCTTAACTCTAGTTCCACATAATCTCTTTCATAAGAGCAAAGATGAGTAAATTGCTTTGAATTAAACCTACTATATCATTTACAGAGTCACGTCACGTACAACGTTTCCAAATGGAGAATAACCTTATGTACTAGCCAAATAAAAATCAGTAGGCTTATAATCAAAGTACCAATTGTTTTCAGAGCGATGACGTAGAAACTAAATTCTCTTACAGTTCCAACAGTTGAAGCGTAAAATGATGTTTTTTACCAGTGCAATTTATAACCATGACGATACCAGTCTCTTGGAAATGAAGAAAAATGTCGTTTAGGGTCCTTTCCATTCCTACCTGGATAGGTATTTTCCAGCTGGTCACATTTTTCATGGTGAAAATAGTAAAATAAGAATCCTCTATTATGAGAGTCACAAATTTCTTCAAAACAGAAATTACAGTCTTTAGTTTGTACTACATATTCTCTATGCAAGTTACACGGATCGCATAAACTAAACTCTTCATCATATTCTTCTAAAATTGTACAATTTTCACAGGATTACCAGCTGCCCAGGGTATACATGCAAAGTTGACATTTATGGATTATTTTTCAATGTTGACTCTCTCACCGCCTAAATGAAACTGACTTATGATCGATAGAGAGAGTGTTCTTTTTTAAAGAGAGAGAGAGGAGTAATCGAGTGACATCATAATTGAAATTTATCTGAATCTGTTTGAACAGGATGTTCTAAATTGTCAATTTATTTATTGCTGTCATAGACAATTATTTTGATAGAATCTTGAATCATCAGAGCCGTCCTGACCGAGTGGATTCAGGATCCTTCGTCAGAGAGGACACGGGTTTGAATCCCATTGTACCCAATTATTTAGTTTGGGACGGGGGTCAGTGGGGTGACCCTGTAAGCTTAGCCAGAGTCGATCCAGCTCTAATGGGTACCTGGAGAAATCTGGGGAAGGTAAACAGGAAGGGTGTGCGAAAGAACTGGATGGTTGGCCCCTAACCCCCCAATTGCACTTCCTGGCTGAAGGGCCAAGAAACGGAGATCAGCACCGCCGGTAGGAGATCAGCACCGCCGGTAAAATCTAATACCGTATCCTTTACCTTTTTTACCTTGAATCATCATTGAATTTCTAAGGTAGTGTTCAAAAGCCAATCCAAAATAACATTCTGTTGTGTTTCAATGAGTATGTCAATAAATTGATTAAATGCGTTTGGACCACAACTCATAAGTATTATACATTAATTCAAAGTTGTAAATTCATCTTTCAATAATATCATCAAGTATTCTTTGAGAATTTATTTTCTTTTTTACTGATAAGTTTTGAAAACACTTATTTGGATTTAGGAAAATTTCCAAAATCTCAAGTGTCCGCAAGAATTTACGCTTCATAGTTCCATCCATTTTTTAATCCTAACACTCTCATAGCTGACTGAGGACTAACAGATGAATCCAAAGATTTCTTCTACTTCAGTAATACTCCTGGAGTGTAGTGGTATCAAAGAAGAAAACATTTTCGATCTACGTCATATATCAATTAAACTTATTGTCCTCAATATATTCTAATATTGCATTTTAAAGCAACTTGAAACTATGTATATGCATTATATTAAAATTTTATCCAAAACATAACAGCTCCTGTAGTTTGAATTGGCTTGGTGATATCACATATCTTGCAAACATACCATCCTATTTAAAGCTTGGCAGAAATCCTTTTGTAATTTATAATGGTGCGTTTGGTACTCTTGTCTTTGTATTATTTCTGATGCCAGCTCCACTACCAAGTTCTAATAGTGTAAACAAACCATTCAATTTTGGTAGTATGTCTTGTCAAATAAAAACTTTATGAAACAAATTCAAACTGTTCTTTGTCTGAATTCTACCTTCTTACTTTTATGAAACACATTGAAAGTCCAGCCTTATATTTGCTCTGGTTGTTACGAAGAATATTAAGGCCTTATGGTTAAGTTTTATAAGTAAGTAAGTAATACTAATACTTACTAATACTAAAGTAAGTAATACTTACTTATAAGTAAGTTTTTAAATACCTTCTTCTTGCAATTGGAGCACATGCGCTCTGTTATTCTCCATTATTACACCAAATATCACACATAGAAAAACCATATGGCTTTTTCTTAGCTGGGTTTATATAGTTAATGAAAAATCTTATTGTATGAGACAGCATAACCACACAAATATGACACCGTACCTACTATGACTTTAATTCCCATAATTTTCATATGTTTGTTTTCATAGCAAACATTTGCTATTAAAACTAATCAAACCAAGCCTTTTAACTATAAAATGGCTCCCTCATATCTTTAGTTTTAAAACACGGGAAGTAAAGAAAGCGTTTCTTACCTCCAAAAACAAAATCTTGTTCGACTTTCTTTAGTCCGTTTGAAGGAGAGCTTTCAACTTCTGCCATTTTCCCTTTGTTTATGTGCTACAAATATCTTGCTAGTTTGCTGTAAATAAAAACAAGCTTACCAACTTGATTTACTAGAATACATCAAAACTTATTTAATTAAATAAACACAAGCAGTGACAGGACTCTAGTTTCCACAATACCCATAGCATTACTCCTTTCTTCCTTTAATGATTTAACTTGAACGGTGATCCCCTCAAGACGCAGGTATTAATTTCATCATAGGAATTGTTTTCTAAAAGATGCAGGTGTCTGTTATATCATAAGGTTTTCTTATTACATAATAGAGAGTGTTTAAAAAACCTTCAGTGGACTAATTGTCCCAGGATTTTTAAGATTTTTACATAGTGGAGAGTCTTTAAAGAAACTTCAGGGGCTGCCTTACTTTAGGATCACACTGGTAGTTACGTAATGCCGGTACAAAGGTGAGAAGTGACGCAATCTTACACGTGGGTGTTACGTAATGGTGGTGCAAACATGAGTGTTACATAATGGTGGAACACACGTGAAGTGTCACGAAATGAAAGTGCAGACGTGTGGTGCTACGTAATGAAAGTGAACACGCGGAATCTGACACTATATTAACCTTGGTTGATATGTAATGACGAGGGACAAGGGCAGACGTGGGTCTAAAGTAATGACAACGAAAACGTGGGAAGTTAAGGATTCACGATACACACATTGGTGCTACATACTTGTTTAAGACACTTTTTCTTCGGGAATATCTTTTTCTTTCAATGTGTTTTTTCTTTCAAGTCGTTTTTTTAGATTTTATTGTGTTCTTTTAATACATTTTTCTAAGGGAGCCTTTATATTCTAATGATTTTCGTCCTTATTAGGATTCGTAAGGACATTTCCATCCAATAGAGTGGAACGTTTACCAGGTAGATTATCAATCCCATTCTAATATAATGATTCAGGAAATGAATTCTACTAAATAGCCTATTCTAGCCACGGAGAAATCCCTGTCCTGATTACTAGAATGATTAAGCTATTGATTACGTCTTTCCTATCGCTGCAATAATTGAGATGCAGAGTGAAAAAACAATCACTTGAGTGTGGTCATATTTGAAGTGGACCTGCCTGCTAAGTGCTTTAGAAGGGTATTATAAACTTAGACAAAGTAATTCTTTAGCAAACAAAGTACGTTTCAGCGATATGGTCCTAGCATTTTGGGGTTTACTTCTTAGAGAATTTCTAGAGATCTTTTCTTAGAGAATGATATAAAATTATTCCTAAATTAGGAAAAATGTTCCTTCTTAGAACACGTTCAGAGATGTTTTCTTAGAGAATTATCTAAGTTTGCTAAAAAACAGAGATTGGGGGAAAAAGACATGTGACTAGATTTTGTTCATTTTATTCTGGTATAATTTTCTCGTAATTCACAGTCTAGGAAACTCGATTGCTAGCGTGTGACTCCGGCTAACATGCTGTATCACAGTTCTGGCATTTTTTAGGCATTTTCCTGCAAAAATATTCGTTTGCACTAAAATCGATCATTTAAACTTAATGAGAAAACTTCCTATAGTGCTTTTTCTCACGACTGCTAGCAATTGAGGCTAGTATGGCACAGTGTACCACTACCAAATGACACCGTCTGGGGGTATATTATCACATAATGGTTTTTCAACTTTCCTCTCAATTTTTTTTTTTTAAATAAAAATGACCATTGTTTTCATTTGAACAGCGGAAAGTTGCCACTTCATGGCTATATTGCAATGTTCCATGGCAGTTCCCAGCCTGTGACACAGTTTGGCTGATACACGGCACACTCTAGCAGGCATTATCACACATGGCATTTTGTGGGTATTTTCCTGCGAAAATGTTTTACACTGGAATATATCGTTTAAACACATAGAAAAAATCTTCATTAGCGTTTCTTCTCATGACTCACAGGAACTGAGGTCAGCTTGGCACAATGTTTGAGCCCCAGTGATGCCCTCGGGGGGCATTTTATAACATCTAAGGGCTTTTCAATTTTTTTCTAAGAAAAATAATTTAAAAACTGAAAATATGACCACTGTTTTTATCTGAACAGCGGTCATCTGCTATTTCATTGTTAGATTATGACGATCCTTGCCAATTCAAAGCTTATAAAACTCAATGGCTGACACACAGCACCCTCTATTATCCCTTTATCATTTCTAAAGCATTTTATACATTTCCTTGATAAATAATTATGCTTGAACTCCTTTGGTTCGTGTTTTTCATAAGCAAACCCCTTCTTGGTTCCCCAAACTTATACTTCACACCACCATGGCATTACACGGCTGCCCCCGTGTAATGTATGTTGAAAGTATTGATTGTGTGGGTATAACGACTACTGTTAAAGATTCATTAGACTTTCCAGGTGACTATAGTCGAAGCGCAGCTACTAGTGTGTTTTGGTGTAAAGATAAAACTCAATCTGTTTAAGATTAAATGGATATAAATGTTAGATTTCAGTGATGCTAATGAAGATTATTCTAACACTTATCAAAGATTTTTACAGTTAAAATATAAACAGAAAAATGTTGTTAATGAAACAATTGTAAGTTACAATGATTTTAAAACATTAGATCCCTTATTTTGTTTTGATTTTTCAAAGAATGAATCTAATTTTTTGTCGAAGTGAATCAACTGCTCATATAGACCTTAAACTTTTATTATATCAAGTAACTGCTAATACATACACCATTTACTGCGTTATATTTTCAGAAGGAAAAGTTATCACGGAAGGAAACGATAGTATATTATATGTCGTATATAAATTATTTTCGATTTGGACATTTATTTAATTTAATAATGAACTAATAATGAGAAAACTTTTCAGCAAAATGAAAATGTAAAATATATATAATCAAACTACTTAAGAAAGAACTTTTAGACATTGGAATGGAATCCCTGATTAATGCAATGAGATGTGTTGCAGCTAAATATGGAAAGACAATCGTTTTCACGACAATCATTTTTCATGGTGAAATGGTTGATCTATTTGCACCTAAGGGGTTTGATTCTAAGGTAGCTGATCTTCAAAAGAAAGTTAAAAAATTCGATAAAGGTATGATTTTGAAGGTCTTAGAAAGGGGAAAGATAATAACAATTACTTAGATATTGATATCGAACTATCCACTAAATATTAAATAATATTAAATTATTGCATTTCATCAGTAGCATAAGAAAGGGAATATAATTAAACTCTTTTTTCACAAATTCATCAAATTCTTTTTTCACAAAACCTTTTTTGATCTTTAAGCTGTGGATAGGAAATTGTAAAATTCTGGAAATTTTCATTTAAAATGGACTGAATTTAATTGAAAATGGGTAAATTGATGGGGTCATCTAGGTGGAGCTTAGAACCAATGTCCACATTGTCAAAAGTGTAAGAATTATACTAAATTTGATTTCCAAGCACCTGTTTTCATTTTGAATTTTCTGTTTTCATTTGTATTTTGATTTTCATTTTGAATGTTTAAAATGCGCAATATTTGATATTAAAATTATCTAAAATGGATTAAAAATGATGTAAGTTGATAGGGTGATCTAGGTGAGACAAAATCAGCAATTACTATACTACTTCTCATAATATAAAGCAAGTGCGCCTAATTGAAAGAAAACTTGGTCCTTAGAAATGAAAGAAACATTTTCAAATAAAATAAAATGATTTGGAAAATTAAAAATATGTTCCGGGAGGGCCGACGTGAAATCTTCAGGTTTGGTATTTTGCTTTAAAGACTATGAAATAGAATTATGATGTTGTAGCAATCTCATTTTTAAATTCTGATTAGTACGTCCCACATAAGAGCTTCCACAAGTACATAGGATCTTATAAACCCTACTTTGTTGCTCTACGGAAATCCAATCCTTTCCAGAATTTAAAAAGCTAGCCAAACTATTACTACCTCTTAAGGCTACCTTTACGCCATTAGTTTGTAAAATTCTTTAAGTTTTTAAACTTAAATGGTGGAGAACAAAAAATATATATCTTTTCTGTCGTTTCCAGAATATCGTTCTAGAAATTTTTTCCTTCTTTTCGAAAAAGTCTGGTCAATTAACCAAACCGGATAATGGTTACTTATTAAAATCTCTTTTAACAACAATACTTCCTCCTCAATGAATTTTGGAGAGCAAATACTAAAAATGCGGTCAGTTAAGATTTGCCTCCGCTGTTGCATTGAAAAAAATAAGAGCAATAAACTATATGTAATTAGTTTATTAGGTATAAATTTTGTTTATTTTTATTCATGTCTTTTAGTTTTACTGCTGATGATGAACACTGTATATGTGTTCGAAATTTCCTGTTAAATAATTTTATATCTATTCACTGTCAATAAAAGGGTTTCATCCCTATTTTGAACTGTTTTACTTAAACTTTTGTTTTTACAACTAACCGCAATAATGGCTACCATATTCGGATCAGCGCCAGATGGCAATTATTTTCAATAGGTGTTTATTTCTAAACCCATTTTTTAATTGTGGTGACTATGGGCTGTGGTCTCCACCCCTACTGCAGTGCCTCGGGCAGTTGCCCTTGTTATATCTATCCCCTTGAATGATTTTGAATAGACACAATGGGAATTCGTAAACCCTTAGGTGTATGGAAGGGATTAATATATTGAAAGAATTATGTTTCAGTGACCTAGTTTTCTAAAGTTCAGATGAAAGTTAAAGGAGATCTTTAGGCTTTTTGTCTAATTCTTTTTAGTTCCCACGTATATTTTAATTGTATGCCTTTATTATAGGTCCCGGGGAGGGAGGAAGGTATTAGTAGTTTCCTAGTATTGGTTATTTAAACTTTAAATTCTTTTCAATGAGCCCTATCCCTATCTTCTAGGACCCTTAGTGTGATATAATCACCCTTGAGAAATACTTAGGTCATTGAAACTTACTTTTTTTTAATATCCTACCACCCCTTCACAAAGATCTACTTCCCCTCCTTAATAATTTTTCATTAAATTATGAATTAAATAACTTTGGTTAAATAAAGCGTTAAAGTAAACGCCAGAAATACATCTCTTCGATATGAAGGTAGGTCACACTGAAGCATCTTTGCGGACATTAACCACACTTTTTTCACAGGAAGTTCTTGCCAGACAATTTAATCCATGCTGAAAATTCATCTCTGATTTTGGCGACTTAAAAAAGGCACGAGCAAACACAATATCCATTCGAATGAGCTATTACATAACTCTCTATGATGTTTCAATGACTCTCTAGCCCTGCTAGAAAAAAGAAAAGAAAAAAAAACACACAAAAAAAACCGAGAGACAGATCAGTGCTACCCATGCATAAAAGTGATCTTCCTTGTTGTTGATAGTATGGGTAGTGTAATGGCCCTTTAAAAAGTGTCCAACCATGCTGATTCCAATGATGGACATTTATTTTTGATCTGAAGCCATTTTCGAGGGATTTCAGACTTTTTTTCGAAATCACCATAGCTTTTTTTCGCAATAAACTTTTATTTTTAAAATAAACTAAATTAATGGCTACCATTTTTGAATCAGTGCCAGATGGCAATTTTTTCTGATAGGTATTTTTTTCTAAACGTATTTTTTTAATTGTGGTGACTATGGGCTGTGGTCCCCATCTCCTACTGCAGTGCCTCAGGCAGTTACTCATGCTTTACCCAGGTTTTGAATACATACAATAGGAATTCATAGACCTTTGGGCGTAGGGAAGGGATTAAGATACCGAAAGGATTTTGTTTCAGTGACCTAGTTTTCTAAGCTTCAGATGAAAGCTAAACGAGCTCTTGAGACTTCGTTTCTAATTGTTTTTAGTTCCCACGTACATTTTAATTGTATTCCGTTATTATAGGTCCTGGGGAAGTGGAAGGTTTAGTAGTTTTCAAGCATTGGTTACTTGAACTTTAAATTGTTTTCAATGAGCCCTCTCCTTAACTTCTAGGACCCTTTGGTGTGATATAATTACCCCCTGAGAAATATTTAGCTTTTTTCGAAGGGTTTCAGATTTCTAATCGAAATCACCAGAAATTTTTTTTCGCAATAAACTGTTATTTTAAAACGAACCGAAATAATGGCTACCATTTTTAAATCAGTGCCATGTGGCATTTTTTTTCAATAGGTGTATTTTTTCTAAACGCATTTTTTTTAAATTGTGGTGACTATGGGCTGTGGTCCCCACCCCTACTACAGTGCCTCGGGAAGTTACCCTTGTCGTACCCATCCCCTTGAATGTTTTTGAACAGATAAAATAGAAATTTATAAGCCTTCGGGAACCTTTAGATTTCTTGTGCAGCTACCGCTGTAACCATAATTGCATTATAGGGGATATCAATACATACAGAGCCATTACTGGGGTTGATGATACCCGGAGGAACGTAACGCCCCCTCCATACTTAAATATAATCAAAAAGATGGATCAAAGTTAAAACTGTGATCCAATGTTAAAACGAGTTGAAAAAAAGTAAATACCGCCCCCGCCCCTGCTGCGGTGTCTGGGGCAGTTATCCTGGCTGGACCCATCCCTTTCAAATGGTTTTGAATATATACAACAGGAACCCATAAGCCTTTAGAAACCTGTGTTCGCCCTCCCGAAAAATACTCTTTTCGATAATAACCTCAAACGCGGCTGGCTGGTTTCCAATCACTTTACAACTTCTAAAGAAGGACTATGACTCTCAATTTCTGGTCTAGAGAGAACTTTCCAAAGTTTCTGTGACGATGGAGGGAAGATTTGGATAAGGAAGGGCCAGTCTCCTTCAAAAGAGAATAAATTCGGCTCATTTGATGTTTAATGTTACTATTTACTTCCATAATCGCAGGCAGACCAGAGCTATTCCCAGATATCATAAGGATTAATTATAAAATTTACATTTTTGATGTGATTTTAAAGAGTTTTTTTTTTATCACACTTCCAACCGATAAATACCCTCCCCTCATGAAAAAAATCTTGACTTCGGCCCTTGCAAGCAATATATTAAGTTTTACTCCACCCTCCCCTCATATTTCTCTTAGAACTAATTATGTATTTATCTAAAGCTTCAATGGGAGTTGGGTTGTTTTGGCATGCACCGTTTAAGGCATTTCCCTCCCTTTCTAACTACAAAGCGATCAGAAAACTTCATTTTAGAAGTTTAATTGCCTTTTAAAAATTTTTAGTATATCCATTGCTTACAGCTAGTATTTGCTATTAAAAACTTACGGATATTTTTCACAAGTTTTTTTTCTGCCGGGGGACGGAAAATTATTTAGGAGAATTTCCTGAGGGAAGAAATTTACTGGGAATAATTTTCTTTCAACGGGGATCAAGTTGTCTAACAAGATATTTTTGTGGTAAATTGTAGGTAATTTCCACAAGGGTGCTAAAAAGTGACATTTCCTTCTTATTTACAAAAATGTTCCTAATGTTCTAAGCATCACTGAGCCTTCAGATGAAAACTAAATGAGTTTCTGGGACTTGTTGTCTAATTCATCTCACTTATACATTCAGTATACACCTTTATTATTGGCTCTAAGGCGGTGAAGGGGGGGGGGTAGCAGTGATGAATTAACATAAATACTAGAAGCATTTTGTGCAATAACAAGGGAGTTGCCACATTGCAGCATCTTTGTGAACAATAGCCACAATTTTCAAAGGAAAAAATCTTGCCAGAAATTTTTATCCCTGCTGGGAATTCCCCTGAACAATTCCACCATAACATTCTCGCTATATGTAAAATTGTGCATGCAAAGAGGAAGAACGACAAGTAAATGAAATTTTGTAGAAGAATTCAGGGTAAATCAGGGTTTCTCCACTTGAAAAATTCTCCCTGATAATCCTCCCGCAGAAAAATCTCCCTCAAAAAATGTCTCTATGTTCTCCAACAACAGAATCAGCAATGGAAAATAAAAAAAAAATTAAAAAGGCGCTTGAAACTCTACAATGAGGTTTCAGATAAATTAAATTTTAAAAGATGAGTTTTTTCAACTGAAAGAAGCGAGCCCTCATTTAGCCTTCAGATAAAAGTCACGTCAGGTCACAACGGTTCCAAATGGAGAATCACCTTCTGTATTAGCCAAATAAAAATCAGTAGGCTTATAATCAAAGTACCAGTTGTTTTCAGAGCGATGACGTAGAAACTAAATTCTCTTGCAGTTCCAACAGTTGAAGCGGAGAATGATGTTTTTTTTCCCAGAACAATTTATAACCATAACGATACCAGTCTCTTGGAAATAAAGAAAAATATCGTTTAGGGTCCTTTCCATTCATAACTGGATAGGTATTTTCCAACTGATCACATTTTTCACGGTGATAATAGTAAAATAGGAATCCTCTATTATGAAAGTCACAAATCTTTTCAAAACAGCAATAACAGTCTTTAGTTTATACTGCATATTCTCTATGCAAGTGACACGGATCGCATAAACTAAACTCTTCATCATATTCTTCTAAAATTATAAAATTTTCACAGAATTACTAGCTGCCCAGGATATACATGCATAGTTGACATTTAAGGATTATTTTTCAATGTCGACTCTCTCACCGCCGAAATGAAACTGACTTATGATCGATAAAGAGAGTGTTCTTTTTTAAAGAGAGAGAGGAGTAATCGACTGACATCATAATTGAAATTCATCTGAATATGTTTGAACAGGATGTTCTAAATTGTCAATTTATTTATTGCTCTCCTAAAAAATTATTTTGATAGAGTCTTGAATCATCATGAGCCGTCCTGGTCGAGTGGATTGGTGCGCTGGACTCAGGATCCTTCGTCTGAGCGGACGTGGGTTCGAATCCTAGCGTACCCAATTATTGAGTTTCGGACGGGGGTCAGTGGCGTGACCCTGTAAGCTTAGCCAGAGTTGATCCAGCTCTAATGGGTACCTGGAGAAATCTGGGGAAGGTAAACAGTAAGGGTGTGCGAAAGCACAGGATGGTTGCCCCAAGCCCCCCATTGCACTTCTTGGCTGAAGGCCCAAGAAACGGAGATCGGCACCGCCGGTAGGAGATCAGCACCGCCGGTAAAATCTAATACCGTATCCTTTACCTTTTTTACCTTGAATCATCATTGAATTTCTAAGGTAGTGTTCAAAAGCAAATCCAAAATAACATTTTGTTGTGTTTCTATGAGTATGTCAATTAATTGATTAAATGCGTTTGGACCACAACTCATAAGGAATATACATTAATTCAAAGTTGTAAATTCATCTTTCAATAATATCATCAAGTATTCTTTGAGAATATATTTTCTTTTTCACTGATAAATTTTGAAAACACTTATTTGGATTCAGAAATATTTCCAAAATGTCAAGTTTCCACAACATAGCAATCATAGCTGACTGAGGACTAACAGATGAATCCAAAGATTCTTTCTACTTCAGTAATACTCCTAGAGAAAGTAGTGGTATCAAAGAAGAAAACATTTTCGATCTAGGTTACATATCAATTAAACTTATTATCCTCAATATATTCCAATATTGCATTTAAAGCAACTTGAAACTATGTATATGCATTATATTAAAATTTTATGCAAAACATAACAGCTCCTGTAATTTGAATTGGCTTGGTGATATCACATATCTCGCGAACATACCATCCTATTCAAAGCTTGGCAGAAATCCTTTTGTAATTTATAATGGTGCGTTTGGTACTCTTGTCTTTCTAATATTTCTGATGGCAGCTCCACTACCAAGTTCTAATAGTGTAAACAAACCATTCGATTTTGGTAGTATGTGTTGTCAAATAAAAACTTTATGAAACCAATTCAAACTGTTCTCTGTCTAAATTCTTTCTTCTTACATGTATGAAATACATTGAAAGTCCAGCCTTATATTTGGTCTGGTTACTACGAATGAATATTAAGGCCTTATTGTTATATGCAAATTATGTTCTAATAGAAGCATGCAAATTATGTAGTCATCGACTCCGCTACACGGATAATGCTAATAATAATTTTGTAGCCTTTTTTAGTACCAAACGTACCAGTATAAATTACAAAAGGATGTCTACCAAGCTTTGAATAGGATGGTATGTTTACAAGATATGTGATATCGCTTAGCCAATTCAGGTATTAATGGCTACTTATTGATTACCTTGTACTACCTTTTAACATTTGATGAAATTTTTTCTTAGAATTCTCAATAATATTGAATTTTTTCAGTATCATAGTCATAAAAGTGAAAGTTATTAAATACCTTTTGCTTGCAATTGGAGCATATGCGCTCTGTTATTCAACATTATTACACCAAATATCACACACAGAAAAACCATTTGGCTCTGTCTTAAGCTGGGTTTATATAGTTAATGTCAAACCTTATAGTATGAGACAGCACAACCACACAAATATGACACCGTACCTACTATGATTTCAATTCCCCTAAGTTTGTTTTCGTAGCAAACATTTGCTATTAAAACTAATCAAACTAAGCCTTTTAACTATAAAATAGTGCCCTCATATCTTTAGTTTTTAAACACGGGAAGTAAAGAAAGCATTTCTTACCTCCAAAAACAAAATCTTGTTCGACTTTCTTTAGTCCGTTTGAAGGAGAGCTTTCAACTTCTGCCATTTCCCCTTTGTTTATGTGCTACAAATATCTTGCTAGTTTGCTAAACCTTGTATTAGGAAGATAAGGTATCGATAAGTTAGTGTCAAAATGAAGCACAGTGAGCCAAAAAAAGTGGAAAATAAGTTAAGAGTGGCTGACAAAACAAAAATGTTTATGAAACTAGTGATTTTTCTTTTCGCTTATTAGAAGATAATAAACATCAAACCTTGTATTAGATAGATGAGGCACCGATAAGTAAGTGCCAAGATAAGGCACAGTGACCCATGAAAATTGGAAAATGAGTTTAAGAGTGGCTGACAAATAAAAATGTTTCTGAAACTCGTGATTTTTTTGTCGCCTCGTAGAAGATGATAATCATCAAACTTTGTATTAGGAAGATGAAGCAACACCAAGGACGCACCAAGGTGAGACACAGTGAGCCAAGAAGTGTTAAAAAAATTTCAAGTTTATGACTTTTCTTGAAAAGCTTGATATATTACAGTTCAATATAAAAACTTACACTTCAATATAAAAACCCAGTGTGGGAATGTAGTTCCCGTTCATTGACGATTTAATTTTTTCCTTTGTAAGAGTAAAGAAACCTAAATTCAGTCTGTGACAACGGACAATCATATTTTATGAAAATTGCGAATATTGAAGAAACAATAAAGGAGGAGGAAAGTGCTTAAGGGGGAGGAGGATGCCTTCTTAGTGTAGGTAATAAACAGAGATAATCTGGTGGTGGAATCAGAATGACTACGCTGGTCTTTGGAACATTTTGTTTGTATTGAAGATCGGGTTTGATTGGAAAATCCTGGGAAAAATTTGTGGTATTCCCAATCAGTTTTCTGAGGTCCTTCCCCCGACTGATGAGGAGAGAGTTGATCTCTTCAGAATGTAAGATATAATAGTCCATACCCTCAACCCACATTGTTTTGGCTAGTTGGGATAATCTTAATTAGTTGGCATTTCTAAACTGCGATTCCTGTGAGATACTTCCTTCCATTACCAGCCATTAAGTGTTGTCTCTAACCATGTTCCCTTTAGTTTGACCTTCACTTCATCCTGCAACTGTGCATATCCTTTTTACCATGAGCAATTTCAAATTTTCCCCTGGGTAAGTTTTGTCTTGATTAAGATATGAATATGTTTTTTTTAATGGTAGAAGTTAATAGGGTAGTTGAACCAACACCTCATGATGACCGGTAAGGTAAGATAATCTTTTATGTGATTGTGCTACTATAAGTGATTAGCCTGAATCCCTAAGATGATTGTCCCTTTTTGGTTTTTCTGTTTTACTTTTGGGTTGTTGGGTAAATGAATTCCCCTCTGGCTAAGTCCGACAACTTCTTCACTAAATCAGTATGATTATTTTCCGATAAACTCGCGTATTTCTTTCTTACAAATCCCAAATCTGGCTGCGATGGCTATAAGGCTAATGACTCTAATCGTTCTATAGCCACGTTGAATGGTGGAGTATCCCAGGCTAAGAAAATGGTAGCAGTGGTACGTAAATTATTGAGAGATGGAAGATTGGAAGGTTAATGTGAATTTTTTCAGCTGATATTTTTTTTTAATTTGTTTCATTTATTTCATTACCCTGTAAGATTTTGACCAATGAGAAACGGTGTTCTCTATTTAATTTAGGTGAGGTTTTTGCCCCCTGACCCTAATTATCAGATAAATATAGTATTTATAACTTATCATCTCCTGTTAAAATTCATTTTTAGGCCATTGGGCCACATTAAAAGCTAAATATCCTTTTATTTTTTTTTAGATCTCTTTAAATTCAGAATTACTTTTTGTCAAGTGTGGAAACTTTTCGCCTTGTTTAATAGATTAAACGCAATAAGTTTTGACTGTTTGATACTATGGGGCTAAAAAACATGGATACTTTTTGATTTTTTTGGCAAGAGGGTCTTGGGAATGGCAACTGGTGTCTTTGATTGGTAAAACCACCACGGGGTAGACTACTACTAGTATTAACAACTCACTGCATTACCAAGCCGCCTGAGGACAGTATAGCTCCACATTCTCAGCTTTAATCCCAATCTATTCAAAGCCTCCCTTTTATTTAGTTCAGTACTGAACTAACTTTCGTCGAGGCAAGACATCTCTTTTACTTCGTAATATTTTTCTTAACTACGAAATCCTGTTTTGTATCAATTACTGCACTGTTAATTCCGGGGCCCCTCATATTTAGATTTTATGAAGAAAGGGGCCCATGCCTGTAAGTTTCTTTGATATGTCTGTTTGATGATTTGAGGAAAGAAGCGAGCGTACCGTATATTTAGCAATATATTAATTACTGATATAATATAATTATCGATGTCTGTCTCGAAAAAGTATTTCGATAAGTGTATTGACAACTTGAAGCAACTGATTGAAAATATTCGTAGGGAGATTGCAGCGTTTAAAAAAGAAAACACTGGCTTGAAATCTGCACTTGTTGCAATTAAAGACCAGCGTTTAAGAACCGAATTGTACGCTAAACGCAAGAATCCTCTTATCCATGGAATTCCCAACAAGGAAAATGAAAACTTTGAAGAAACTTTTAATGATTCTTCTTCAGAAAATGTCGATACGGAACTACAGGGATATTAAGTTTATGGCTATCTATAGACTTAGAAGTAAGGCTAAACGTCCCATCAGACAAAACTCGCACCCGGCATCGGACCCTATTCTTGTATCGGTTTAGATCTTCAACATAAGGACAATATTATGGCTTGTGTTGGTAATCTAAGAAATACGGGGAAAAACGTCAGTATTGACCTTCCATTCGGATTGGCTAAACGTCAGAAAGAACTTCTGAGTACGGCTTATAATTTAGGAAATGGTGAAGTTGCCTCCGATAAATTGTTTCACACCAAGGTGGTTCAAAAGGAGATTATGGCTAGAATCCAAAAAGACCCCTAGTTCCAAGTGGATCAAGGTTGATAATGCATGCTACGACCCGTTTTCCCCTCGACCAGTACTGATTTTGATTCTGACGCATGATCATTGAGTGCTCGCTTCCACTATATATATTATATATTTAAAAAATATGCTGTTCTTTATTGTTGTTTGTCTTATTGTATTTTTCCCTTTCATTTTTCTTTCTTTTCCCTCAGTATTTACACCTTCCTGTGCTATTTTACTTGTCATTTTTTTTTGTTTCAGAGCAAAATAATCAAAATCGTTTCATAGTCTTTTTACTTGGGAATGTTAAGCAGTTGATGTCACTGGTGTTCACGCGACTAAAGCATGACTCTCGATCACCTGTTTCGCTAAGTAATTATGGTTGAAGTTGATTGTCCGTTGGGGATTAACGCCAACATAAAATTTGGGAGATTAAATGAAAATGAATTTAAGAGAGTTAATTTTAATGAAATTATAAATAATCCGGTTGGTAAGGCCCCCAATATGAGTTTTGATGAAAATTTTGAGAATATTATTGATAGCATGTTTGTAGAGGAGCTGAGATTTTGGGGCTCTGAAACTCGGTAGGGTAATGTTTTTCCGGTTGTGCATTTTAACGTTCAGGGCCTAAATTCTTCGCTCGACGATATTCAATTATTAATTAGGGATTCGTGCCCAGCATTTATCGGTCTCTGTGAAACATTTTGAATGAGAATAATCAGGTACTTTTGGATATTCCCGGTTATATGTCGATTTTTCTTAACCGCAAGATGGGCAAAAAAGGTGGAATCGGATTTAACATCCAAAATAATTTTCAGGCTGTACTAAGACATGATTTATGCATAAATAATGAAAAAGTATTTGAGTCACTTTTTGCTGAAATTCGAATTAACGATAAGGAAAGGGTAATAATTGGCGAAGTATATCGTCCTCCAAGTGGATCTGCGACTGAATTTCTTGAAACATTAGAAGACATTCTTAAGAAAGTTTGTACTGAAAAATATGAAGTTATATTGATGGGTGACTTTAACCTTGACCTTGCGAAATCGTCATCTAGGCAGGCTTCTAATCTCTTGTCTTTACTAATTTCGTACGGATTGGCTCCTTGTATAAACATACTGATTAAGTTGCTCACCAGTGGAGCTGAATATATTGAAAGAAGATCTTGGTACATATAAATGGGACTTTTCTTTACCATAAAATATTAGTTTAGGCAATCAAAATGACATATTCGGCCGGTTTTATGACACTGTTAAGGAAAAATTCACGTCTTATTGTCTAAAAGATCCTTTAAAAATCCTCGATCAAAACGATCCACACCTGTAGCTCCCTGGTTAACATCTGGAGTCCTAAAGTCAATAAAAAGGAAGCAGAACCTTCGGAAAGAGTACAAAAAAAGACCAAAAAAGGCTAAGTTAGAAGCATTTAAGTTGTACCGTAATTTTCTGAAATCAATTGTTCGCGGAAGCTAAAACAGTGTATTTTACAAAGAGTTTGTTGATTGCGGTAAAAATGTAAAAAAGACGTGGGACGTGACTAAGGAAGTAAGTCGGCCGTTCATGAAACCAGAAGGTCTTCCTAAGTCTCTCATTGTAGAGGATCAACTTGCAACAGAAAAAGGCCAAATACGACATCATATGAAAAAATTCTTTGCGGAGATAGGGAAAAAAACTGCTAATAGAGTATCTTATTCCTCTGTGTCACCATCTTGGAAGCAGTTCTGATGTCCCTCGTGCTTGAAATCAATGGTTCTCGGGGAGGTTATGGTGCAGGAAATTGGAAATATTGTTTTGTATTTAAGGAATTCTTCAGCAGGTTTTGACCAAATTTCTGCTAAAGTAATGAAACATATTCTTCCATCGATTATCACCCCAATTTACCATTTCATTAATAGGTCATTTCAACTAGGAGTATTTCCTCAACGTCTTAAAATTGCCCGTGTGATAGCTCTCTTTAAAGAAGGTGACTGTAAGGATCCTAGGAACTACAGGCTGATCTCTCTTTTGTCAGTGTTCTCTACGATATTTGAAAGGGCAATGTTCGAACGTCTGGTGAGATTTCTTGAATCTAAATTTTTTTTTCCATCAGCATCAGTTTGGGTTTCGCGCAAATTATTCTACAGAACATGCTTGTAGTAGACTTCTTTAGTTTATACGACGATCTTTGGATTCTAATCTTATTCCTGCAATCATTTTTCTTGATGTAAAAAAAACTTTTGAAAACCTAACACATAAGATTCTAATCGGTAAACTTTATCATCTTTATGTGCGTGGGGAAGCATTGTCTTGGTTCTCGTCATACCTAACTGACAGATCTATCGCCACGGAATTTACAGACGAAAAATTTCCAATTGAAAACGGAGTACCCCAAGGTTCTATTCTTGGGCCGACCCTCTTCCTAATCTATGTGAAGGATCTCTACCGACTTTTTAACTCCCCAATTAACAATGTTTGCTGTGTATTGTGTCACAAATCTGACTCTCAGAGTATGTTGGTGTTCACATCTGATAGTCGAGAAGAATTAATAGCATTTGCAGATGACACTACTTTAGGTGCTGCAGCTCCGGATAAATAATCCCTTATTCTAAAGCTTCAAGCATAGACTGAGAAAATACTCTTTTGGTTTGACATAAATCAACTAACTTTAAATGGAAAAAAGTCATACCTTCTTATTTTTCTTGTAAGGTGTAAGCTGCCCCACAATTACTAAGCTTCATACACCAAGAGGCTTCATAAGTCGTCCCCCGGATCGATATATGCGATTCTTGGGAATTCGTTTGGATGAAAATTCATCATTTAAGTGGCATGTTCAAATAATAATAAATGAAAAATTTCCCGTGGACTTGGGATCATCCGAAAATTAAAGCGTTTATTTCCTTTCCCTGTCCTTCGTCTTTTATAATTCTCTCTGATTTACCCTTATGTATATTACCAACTGTCTGTGTGGATGTCCACATTTCCGTCCGTAGTTGCTCATATTCAACATCTTCACGAGAAAGTGGCAAGAATTCTCCAGTCGGCTACAGACGCTCCTCTTGACGTCCTCAAGATTAAAGATATTTATGTTTTATCTGTATCTTCGTTGGCATATCAATACTTCCAGGGAGATCTCCCATGTTGTTTTTCGGGACTGCTCAGACTAGTAGAGGAAGTAGATTTGTATATGGTTCGTAACTGGGAGGATGTGATAATTCCAGCTAGTCCCTCTGTTCGTTCAGACTTCAGCCTGGCTGTGACTGTGGGGCGTGCTTGGAACTTGGTTCCAGCTGAGATCCAACAGTCACGAACACTTGGTTCTTTTAAGATACAAATGAAAAGTGCCTTATTAAAGGCTTCTTATTAAATGTTTCTTATGGTTTATTTTTTTTTTTTGGTTGTTGTTTTGTTGGTGTTGCATCCTTGATGACGCAGATAATTTTAATTTGTATTTTATTGTCGGGTGATATGAGGGTCGCTGTTTCGTGGGGACTGCCGGTGAGTTGATTTCTTTTCCTTATATATTTATATTTAGATGTTGGTTAGTATGTTTATGACAAGTTTTATGATTCTTTATTTATTGTATGCCGTTTCCCAAATAACGGGCCATTGAGCCCTTTAGGATATTGTTTTTGTTATTGTTATTTTATGAAAATAAATAGAACTTGAATTTGAATATATCCTCCCAAAAACTTCTCATTTCCCTTAAATCTTCCCTTGTGTAGTCCTCCCACCCCATTCGGGGACAACCTATTTTTCGTTTGGCCCTAGACAGTTGGCCAACAAGGACGACCTTGCACAATATAAACAATCTTAATCCACAGATTTTATCTTAGCAATCACAACAAATCTCTCCTTACAGCCTTAAAAAGAGGGATTGACCCAAATTTTCGCAGAGATTAGTTTTTGAGATACGGTCAATCAGTTGGTCATTGATTTATATAGAAAATATATAAGGAATTTTCTGGAGCGCCGACGCTTTAGGGCAACGCTTGACCGCTGTCATCACTGTAGCTTCCAATATTCTTATCTTGGTTCGCAGACTTATTTTCGTATTATTTAAAACTTTTTTAAACAACTGTTAAAAGCACTTTGGTCCTTCGATATTCTAACTCTAATAGTTTCGCTGCACCCAACGTCTTTACTGATAATAGAAATCAAGTGGACACCATGAAGGTGTCCACTTGATCGATCTTCTCATTACCCAACATCATTTCTCCACCTTCAATTGTTTTCAGTTTAAAATTTTTGGATTCGCAGCGTAATGCCCATATTATTGAGAAACTGTTTCACACAAATTGCCTTCAAAAATGTCTCGATGTTTTGAGCACTTTGAGTTTTATCACCATAACCAAATCACTATAATCATACGAAATCTATGTTCAGTCAAACTTTCTTGGATAATCAGAATTGTGTAACAAAATTTATCAATTTCATGGCCTGTAAAAGACCATTACGAGCTTGGTTAATTATTCTTTATTTTCTGCAGGCCACTTAAGAATCTTTCTGCTTCTAGCCCTGTTTTGTTGCTCTTGATTTTTCATTTTTAGTGAAGTGCTTGTTTGTTCAGATTTAGTAGTTTTTTTTTGTTATTTTTAGTGTCTATTTTGTGCCTCACTTTCATCAGATAAACTTCGTTTTTTAGGTTAATGACCCATTAAAAAACACTAGAGCTCCCAATTGTCAACTGAATGAGCTCTTTTCGAAATTTATTTGATCATTTCTTCCATATGAAGCTTATACGGGGAAAATAAATAAAGAATAACAAACAAATATCACATAGAATACTAACGGCTTCTTACTTCAGGCAACAATAAGGCGTTGTCTCTTATAGTATCAAGTTTATCTAAAATCAATTTATATATATATATATATATATACATAGGATATAATAATGTCTTATTGATTCTTCCTTCTAATCAGTTTTTAGCACTAGGTTTGTTTTTTATTACTTTACCGTCAGGGGATCTTGAAAGGATGTCAAGGGTTCATTCCTCCTTCTCTGGGCATGATTTTGGTAGCCTTAACGGCTTTCTGTCAATTAAACCTGTGTGGAATATTTTTAGACTTTGGGTCATGTCCTCGACGGCCCCACAAACAAAACATGAAGTTTCACCATAATTGCATAATTGCTTGAGACTTCTAAGATAGAACTATCTCATATGTTGAGTTTGGTGGCGTAATCTTTATTAAGATCACCCTGTTTTCGGGGTGTTGTCTCCTTTTATTCAAAGTTGTGCAGTGTTCTTGATGCTTAACTTCTGGTAGTTTACTTACTGTAGTTTACTTAAGATAAGATTATTTGAGGCACCTACTAATATTTGAGTTTATCAGTTTTCTTATTGTAAGTAGGAGCTACTCTTCACCCAGAGTTTGTTATCAAGAATGTTCTGAGAGCCCAGTAACTTTGAAACAAAGTAAAGTCATCAGCGCCATTGAAACCAAAAACAAGGGAAAATTTCCTAGGTGAAAAATTGCTCTCCACACTTTAGCCCGCCATTTGCAACGTTGAAGGGAGACTTGCACTGAAAGAATGTCCTCCGCATATGTACCTGTGTTATCCTAAAGTAAACTTTTTGTAAATCTGAATAGAATTTTTTTTGTGAAGTGACGAATCCTGTGAATTCGTTGGTAATACAGTATACGGAATTCAAATTCATCTGTAACAATACACTGCACGGCTAGGAATTGGATTCCTATGATGAGATTTTAAAAAATGGTTTCCATAATAGTCCAAATAATAATAAAAAATGATGAAGGCTTATAATTTCTCATTTTTCAATTTGCAAAGTACCACGCTTTACACATAAGGGTTTCATTCTAAACAGAAAACTGATTACATTACTTCAACAAAAGCTTAACTCCCTTAAAAATTAAGCAATAAAGGAAAAAATTGCATTAACCGTCATTTTGATTTAAAAATAGGAAATCACTTTTCAGTCATACAAATTATATACGGCTGAATCATTATTTGGTCTCATTGAACCAAATCCAGGAAGCAGTGTAAGAATTTATGTAAAATTTTAGATTTCCAGAAATAGGAAATAGTCATATTCTGAGCTTATTCCTGATTGATATTACAAAAAAAAAAATTCCAAAGGAGATTAATAAACCCAGAGGTTGACTTTTTTAAAGAACAAGTTAAACCAGTTCCTAAAATTCCTGTTTCATTATTATAAAGAAGTACCAAGTCTTAGAGTAAACATACTCAATAGGGAATATGTTTTGTCAATATTGTCATTTACATATTCTGCTCAAACACAGATTCTCTGTGTAACTCACTGGTTACGAGCACTTTCAGCTACGTAAAATACTATTAAAGTAGCATTATCTAAAATATGAAACCATTTTAGCCAAGACAATCCTTGCTCTTGACTGATTTTTTTTATCGTCGTTAGAGTAACAGATCTATCACAGATTTTATTGTTGTTATGACGTTATCAAAGCACATAGATAACCTAATTGCTGCCAAACAGTAATTTTGCTCGTGTATTTGTGAAGTACTTGGACGTTCCTAGTAAATCATTTCCTTCTGCCATCTCCAAGATGATTATTGAGCCCCATGATTATATATTATATCCTGCTGTTGGCAGTTCAAAACGGATCTTCAATGAACCTTTGGCGCAGAACCATTTGTATATATTGTTTCCCAGTTTAGTGCTTGCCAAATTCTTTCATAAACCGTAACAAAAAAAGAAAAAATATATTGGAAAAGAAACTGTATTAGTATAAACGTAGGAAACATTATTGATTAAATTTCAGTAGGTGTATTAAAAACGCATCTTAAGTTCTTTAGTATATAAATACCCCATTGCCTCTTTATGTGACAAATCCCATTTTATGCTATTGCAAAGCTTAGAGAGATCCGAAGTTAAACCTAAATTTAATACCATATTTAAAAAAAATTCTTGTCACCTTCTCTAGTTTATTTGTAAGAGTTTAAAGAATAATTTTTAGGATTTTTCCTAAGTATTATTATAGCCTAGAATAAGTAAAACTGTCAATAAAAAAAAAATCCCTGAATAATTTACAAGCAAATTTGAAATTTAAAACCGGCAAAATTACAGCTTTGCAGTTCATGCAACCTATTTTTGAAAACTGTCTTAAATAGACTGACTCGTTTATGTTTGCTCGTATTCATAGAATTCGGAAGAACTAGCGATTTGCTGAAAACCAAGCTTTTTTGAGTTTTTTTTTTTTTTAGACTATTGAGAGCTTTGTGAATTATTCTTCTATTTCTCTGCGGTTCACTTAATCGAAGATTTTTATTCTTCGATTCCTCTTTTGTTGCGTCGGTATGGTGTTTTCACTAAAGTGGTAGTTTTCCTGAATTTAAAAAAAAAAACATAAAGAAATGTAACAAATCAATTTGTTTGAAACAGTTTTTAAAAATATGCTGAATAAACTGCGAAACATTAACTTTTGTTCGTTTTAGGTTTCAAATTTGCGCTTTCATCAGAAAAGCTTGTTTTTGTTTTAAATTAACCTAGATAAATTCCAAATTTTGGAAAAACTATTTATGTGCTGGACGAAATTCCATTAATAATTTAATAAAATTTTGTACAATACTGCTTTGGATCAAAAGGTATGGGTATTATCTTTGGGGTTCTATAGGGCTGAAAGACCCACCCCGTTCCAAATACAGTAATAGTGAAAGACCTTGAATAAAGACAAATATTAATCAACCACCTCCCTCCCAAATACGTCAGATGATGGCCCCCAGCCACGGATTGTGCTACTGGCTGAAGTCAGTGAATCAGTGAATAATGTAATAATAAGCTAATAACTCGCTAAATGCAATAATACGCTAATTTTTTACTCAAAGTAATTGTGCGCTAGTTGTCCAAATTACAAAAATGGTATCTTCCTGAGTTAAAAGTTGATATTCTTGCTGCGTTGAAACTTTGTACTATTACTGATAAGAAATGACCAAATAATTACCTTCACTTTTTTTAATAATACAGTAATTGTTAAAGTTCAGATGGTGCATGTCTTATCTACCAATTATTCTGCCCCAGCCCTAAACGTAGAAAATCACAAAAAACTAATGCCTGGAAGTACTTGAGGACCTGCAAGGGAATGCCGCTGTCTTGGAATTCCCTTAATATTTGAGAAGACGTTTTGGCGATGGGAATGGATATCCAAAGAGCCTTCAACTCGACGTCGAGAACGACTGAATTCGTTCGACTTCAGTCGAAACTTTTGCCCAATACCTAAGCTATTGGAAACATGCTTTCTTATTCAAAAGATTTAATATGGCTCTAAGAAACTGAAACTTGGTAGAACATTTTTAGATAGCCATTCCGCACACAAATTTTAGCTTTAACACTCCGCTACGGCTGAAAAGCATGTAAAAATCTTTTTTTGTGCAAGTCGAGCAGCGAAAATCCTTAGATCTCCAAAAAAGCTGTCATATTTACCTTGAGGCTCACATATTGCATAAGACAGTAGAGCAGTGGTTCTCAACTGATTTCGGGTCATGCTCAACTTAATTATTTCTATATTCTTGATACCCCCCCCTCCTCCCTTGCGATATTAAAATTTTGTCATTAAAAATTTTAAGCGTTTAAAGGAAGTTTAAAGGCCATTAACTTGTTATCTCTTTGGGGGTTGGTCTCTAGGCTTATTTTGAGCTAGTAAATTCTACTGAATAAAACACCTAAAATACAATGTGTGGTGTCCTTGCAATGCTATCATGTATCAGTTTCAATCTCGAATGCATATAAATAAGACATCATTCATATCAGAATTTTTTTTTTCAAAGTTAAGGCTTCAAAGTCTTGTCAGCCGATGGGTGCACGTCCTGACGAAGACCCATCAAAATATTGTAATGCCCCACCAGCAGGGGCCGCGCCCCACGTTGGAAATCACGGCTATAGAGCTTCCAGCCTTAAAGATGACTCAGAATGAAGTGAAATCAGAAACAATGACAATAATGAAAAGAAAAACAATTAAGGACTGAACTTATTTGTTACTCCCACAACACAAAACTCAAATGAGTTATGATAAATTCTACTTGTAGAATGGTCGGTGAATATTCTTAACATTAAAAAAAAAGATATTCAGTTTTATATGCAGATAGGAAGAAAAAAAACAAAAACTGAGATTAACCAAAAATCATCCATGAAAAGAAGCGAGCGGAAAGTTGAAATATAGAAAAGATAAATTTAAAAATAAAAGAAAAAGATACATGCTACCATAGCATCAGATTTTTTCACAAGACACGTTATTAAAATATTCAGGATTTACAAACAAGAAAAGAGCATTAAAATAACATCAGCAGCCACATTTAACCTAAGAAATGAAGGAGTAGTGTGTAAAAGTAAGACTTATTTTGGATAAGTAGAACTAAGCAGCATGCTGAAACTAATTATTTTTGTGGTAACGTAATTCATTAAAAAAGAAGACTTTCAGCGTTCGATTACTGTAGAGCTAAAATAGCTCAATCAAGTCTTAAGGTTCCATGGTGACCACTAAAACACAATTGTTGTATGTATAAAATGTCTTAAGATTTTTTCTTATCATTTTGTTTTTCCATTCCTCTGATTTTCCTTTATTATTTGAAACCTTTCCAGCTTTAGGCACGCAAAATTCATATCACCAAACTGCTGAGTAAACATATAAAGTCTGAGTGAAATCGATACATCGATTTCTGCGATGACGTTAATGATTAAAAGGGTAATAAAAATGATGTAAATAACAAACCGGTGGTTTTAACATTAATGCAATGTAATATGAAGTTCAATATCCTTTCAAATAATAGGTAATTATATCTAGTTCCCACAATGATGCTTTTAAGGGTAATAATTATTATGTTGTTGGTATATGTGTTGATGATATATTATCTTTAACTTTTTTCTTTTACATTCCAATACAATCATCTCAAGTTACGATTACTCGGCCTCTTGTGGTGTTTTCAGTTTTTTTTATATTTCATATTAAAATTATTTTTTTTTGTTTTGCATAGTTACAAATCTAGAAAGATAGGTGGGAAGGTCAATATAGACTAAATTTTATGGCCAAGTTTCGTGCTAAGCCCCTTTAGGTGTATTTTTTATTATATTTGGGGTTTTCAGTGGCAGCGGAAGAACCATTTTTTAAATTTAATAATTAAATGCGCCATATTCAAATAGTTGAAAAATGTTTATTTCGTTGTCGTAAAAGATTTGTAAAAAAGAAAAGATAAATTTTTTAATTAGGGCTATAAAATTGGAAGCTGAAGCAATGACAGTATTCTGGAGTATTGGCAGTATTCTGTAGTTCTGAGACATTGGTGACAAACACTTAGAAAAAGTGTCAATGGTTATACTGCTGAACATTTTTTTTTTCAACTGGGCTTTCATTGAACAATACATTTTGCCAACAATATGCATCGATCCTACTTTGAGGAGCATGCAGGGTTGTACTTGCAGGGGAGGGATATTCAAAAGGGGTAAAGTGCAAAAACAAATGGGTGATAAAACAAGTGAATGAGCAATTTATAGAAAGTAAAACAAATTTAAAGCTTCAAAACATCCAACTTAAAATACTAGAGCGTTTTGTCAAGCATAGTTGCAAGTTTTTAGTGGCCCCTGACCTTCTCCCTCCTGTTTTGCATTAAGGGTTCATTTGTGCATTGATATGATAAAAGGATATGATGGGCATGGTGAGGCTTTGGCGGTTGTCCGTTTCCCAGCAAAAACAGGTATGCTAGGTAGGTTCCCCTCTTATTAATTTGTGGGTTTCCATGGACACCAATTCCCAAAAATGAAGGGATGTAACGATTTTATTGCTTCTTAATGAAGACATACACACAAAAAAGGATTTTTCGATATCCATGGAATATATTCCAGCGTACCATTCTAATGACACAGTGACATTTTTATTTGGTTTAATCAGTTGCAATAATGGTCAAACTTACGTTATTACTCCATATCAAAACAGTTTGAAATGAAAGTGTTAACCTTGAAGCTACAGAAAGTAACATAAAAGTAAACATAAAAAGTAACAGAAAGTAAATAGTAACAGAAAGTAACAGAAAGTAAACATAAACTTATTTCCAGCCAAAGCTAGCATTATCATAGCTTTGCGTACATTTGTACATTCAACGCTTAAGCGACTCAGTGCCAATGAAAGGGACAAATAGAAGTTGCTCTAACAGGTTAAAGGTCACCATAATTGGTCCTGTGGCTAGTCTTAATCGACGAATAATAGTACCCTATTAAGGGTCCGCCATTTTCGCGAATTAACGTTGATAGGGCAAATATGACTAATAAGGCTCAAATTGAACGCTCTTCTATTTTTCTTACATTGCTAGGTTAAAGCTTTGACCGCAAACACAGTTTATCTTAGATTTGAGATGATTCACGTTTAGATGCATAATCTTTTCCAATTGTCTTGCAAGGTATGGAGAGACAATAAGGAAAAATATATTGAAGGAAAGAATAATAAGGAAAAGAGAAGTAATAACAATATCATTAAAAAGTGGGGGTGACTATGGACTCTTCCACTCATATTATACATGAATTAAGACAAAGCATGATCTATCTCAAAATATACCTGTCTTCAGAATCTTGTTACACAATCAATTGCTAGACTCAACCTAAATTTATATATTGAAATTAAGAACAAAAATTGGCGATTTTAACGGAATTAAATCCATCGCTAGTAGAAATACGAGCCTTTGACGTTTTAATTGCCACCGGTGAGGCATTTGCCTACTAATTTCTTTTTTTGCACTTCGGAGTTAAAGACGAGAGAAAAAGAAGAGGGCAGGTTTACTCCAATGAAAGCTAGAAAAGTGGTACTCTAAAGAAAAATTTTCTAAGAATATTTCAAATAAATTATTTGCATCCATATTCATTCCTTTGAAGGAGCATTGGATTTTTGAAAAAGAAAAAAAAATATACAATTACCATTTTGATACTTCTAATATCAAAACTACATACCACTATTGAAACTTTATTATAAAACTTAAACCGAATAGAAATCATTCCTTATATGAGGGGGACTGCCTCCTTCAATTCCTCACTTTTTGTGCTAAAGTTTTTTTTAGGAATTTAAGAAAGTTTCTTGTTCTATTGATTTCAAAGCAATAAAATTATTAAAAATAGCGAAATTAATTTTATTAATTTAGAATAATTAGATTTATTTCTTTAAAAAAGTTTCTGAATCTAATTAAACGGTCCCTTTGTTTCAAGAGTCATTCCTTCAGAATGTAGGTAAAGAGTCAGACTTTAGCATAAAGAGTCAGGGATTGAGGAGCGGGCATCCACACTCATATATGGACTGCTTTCTATTGGTTTTAAGTTATAGTGCTGCTCCTTACTTTCATTGAAAAAAATTTGGCTTAGTGAATTTCTGACTTTTTTTTCAAATAATGCCTGGAAATCCACCTCTCCCGTCAAGGAAACCTTCCCACTAGTAGAAATTTCTCCGTAGAAAATTCCTGCGCTGCAGCCCCATCACCCCCATGTCCCTGCAAACATTTCTATCCTTTCTGAAATGTCATCAGTTAAGACTTCCTCTTGTCAATTCCCTCTGGAAGATTCTCCTTACATTTTATTAATGATCGTTTTTCAAATCATGCCCCAAATTCCCTTATCCTCGAAATTTTTTCTCGGAAAACCCCGCTCCCTCATTTTAAGTTAGGAAGAATTTCACCCGTGGAGAATCTCCTCTTTATGGAAAAACCCCGTTGGACAATTCCATCCGCATAGAAAATTTCTCTTGGACATGGAAATTGTCTCCACATGTAAACATGAGTTGCGGAAGACAAAGTATGATAAATAAAACTAGTTTGATATATGAATTCTACTAAATTGCCCCCCTCCACCCAGTTAATGTTTTCTTGGATAGTTCCCCAGGAAACTTCCTTCCCAACGGAATACTCACCCCGTGGAAAATTGCCCTCAGTGACAAATATCTGTGTAATTCCTGATAACAAATACTGTATGAAAATAATAGGCAAATTTTATTTGCACGTTCCCAAGGTTGTGGGGGATCATATCATTCCTAGAGGCATAGTCAATGGGCTTTTCGACGATTCTGAACAATATGTCTTTCTCAAAACTTTACTTGGATGTTTTTGAGGAAAAATGAGATGTGGAAGGGGGCTAGTTACCCTTCAATTTTTTTTCTCGCTCATGGCGCACCAGAGCTTTGAATTTTTGCTGGAATCAGCCTTCTCTCAATCTTGTAGGATTATTGGTTTGATACGATCACACCTGGGAAAAAACAACAACAGACAAACAAACAAATAAACCCTTATCCGTGATCTTTTTTCTGTTAAACAATACGAAACTGTTCGTTTTTGCTTGAAACCTCTACAGTAGAACTCTTTGATATTATGAATTTGGTGGTGTGGTTTTTATTACAATCCCTTGACTTTTTGGGTATGTTTCTTTCTTTTTCAAAAATCAGGCAAATTTTTTCAAGCTTTAATATTTGATGGGTAACATTAGACTTAATGAATTTTACACATTTTGAATGAAAATAAAATTTATTTTGCCAAGATCCTATTTCTTAGAGTTGCGGTTACTATTCGGCCAGGCCACTTTTTACTTACAGTTCGTTACCACAAACTCTTTGGTAATTAAACTTGGTAAATATATATTTCAGGAATGTTAAGGTTAACCTAACCATTAACCTCAACTTAACCTTTACCAGTCGATTAGCCCAACTCATTACCATTTTACGAGACATTGGTTTTAGATTGTATTTGGGAAAGTGAAATTTTCGGTTTTTTTCTAATCAATAATATTATGAATCTTTCAAAAGTAGCCTAGTGAAAATAAATTTTCAGTTGATAAAAACAGAACTTTTGATAATTAAACGCATGCGTAATAAATGCATAACGGTACCAATATTTTTTCATGTAAAATGTTCAACTTTCATTCTGAACACAAATTGTAGTATCTTAAGTTTTGATGGTCCAACAGGGGGTGACAAAAATATATTCGTCCCCCTCCCCTGAGATAAAATCAAAGTCTGGCTGTGGAGATAAAAGAAAATAATGGCTAAAATCGTTGGCAAAATTTTACGAGCTGTGATCGTGGACAAAATTTACGATTTTTAGCCCTGTATCTCGGGTTGAACAAACAGCAGTATATCCTCAAACGGGGAGAGGGGCAAGGTAACTAGAAAGAATATAATTTCAATTGGAACTTCATGGATGAGAATAAAAATTAAATCTTCGAACAGATTTAGTGGATGGGAAGAGTGGACAGTTGTGTTGGTAACAAGCAGCAATAGACTGTCACAAAAAATTTGCACCTTTCTATGGCATCAGCTGTTTTTATTAGTTGAATTATTAAATAAATTCTTTTTACTTCTCTTATATACTCTTTTCTAATAGCATACGGCTTCTTTGTTTCACATAATGGATTTCAGACGTCATTGATCATAAGGTACGTGTGGTTTATGTCCGCAATTAACGTCTAATGTGTTATGTATAGTCTAGGTTTTATTTTTAAGCGTTTACTCTTTAATGTGACTCTAATAACTTAAAATCCTTTTTTAAAGGCTTTTTAAAATTAATTTGTTTTCTTTATAAATCATCACAAGAGTTTCGTACATAAATATCCAGATGAAATTGAACTAAACCTAAAAAAAATTTCTACCCGACTTTTTTAGCCACTGTTGATTCCTACAGTATCAAAAGAAAAGTTTGCAGCTTACAAATGTTTATTCAGAAGAACGAATAGAAATCTTCTGATTGTCTGATATGATATAGAATTATATAATTTAGTTTTGACATTTAAAAATGGGTTCCCCTTTGCGTTTTCATTAGGTACTATGTTAATCTTTGTGTTTCTAGCTGAATCCCCAAAAGACCTTTGTTAGAAATCTCCAGCGATTCCCTTTGATTAATGACTCCTTTTGGCCTTTGAAGGTAAATTTTTCCTAGTCAAATAAAATGATAACCTTCAAAATAGTGAATTTAACTAATCAAACAGTTCGTGGTAACGAACTGTAGTAAGGAGCGACCCGGCTCAATAGTAACCAAAACTCTAAAAAATGGCATTTTGATACCAATAGCTACATCAAAAGAATCGCACTTTAATGCTGGTTTTAAATATATAAGTTTCATCAAGTTTAGTCTTACCCATCAAAAGTTACGAGCATGAGAAAATTTGCGTTATTTTAGAAAATAGGGGGAAACGCCCCCTAAAAGTCATAGAATCTTAACGAAAATCACACCATCAGATTCAGCGTATCAGAGAACCCTACTGTAGAAGTTTCGAGCTCCTATCTACAAAAATGTGGAATTTTGCATTTTTTGCCAGAAGGCAGATCACGGATGCGTGTTTATTTGTTTTTTTGGTTTTTTTTTCCCCAGGGGTGATCGTATCGACCCAGTTGTCCTAGAATGTTGCAAGAGGGCTCATTCTAACGGAAATGAAAAGTTCTAGTGCCCTTTTTAAGTGACAAAAAAATTGGAGGGCACCTAGGCCCCCTCCCACGCTAATTATTTTCCCAAAGTCAACGGATCAAAATTCTGAGATAGCCATTTTATTCAGAATAGTCGAAAAACCTTATAACTATGTCTTTGGGGACGATTTACTCCCCCACAGTCCCCGTGGGAGGGGCAACAAGTTACAAACTTTGACCTGTGCTTACATATAGTAATGGTTATTGGGAAGTATACAGGCGTTTTCAGGAGGATTTTTTTGGTTTGGGGGAGGGGTTGAGAAGAGGGGGATATGCTGGGGGAACTTTCCTTCGAGAATTTGTAATGGGAGAAGAAAATTTCCATGAAGGGAGAGCAGGATTTACTAGCATTATTTAAAAAAAAACAATTAAAAAATAAAAGTGAAAAAGCTTTTTCAGCTGGAAGTAAGGAACAGCAGTAAAACTTAAAAAAAACAGAAATTATTACCCATATGAGGGGCTCACCTCCTTCTAATACCTCGCTCTTTACGCTAAAGTATTTTCGGTAATTTCAACTACTTATTCTACGGCTTTTGTGATTCAGGGGGTCATTCTTAATGAATTGGGATAAAATTTAAGCTTTAGTGTAAAGAGCGAGGTACTGACGATGGGGCGAATCCCCTCATATATGTAATAAAAACATGAGAATACAAAAGTTCTTTACGTAAGCTAATTTATAAGTTACGTAAATCTTTTACCAATAAAAAGATTCGTAAAAAATTAAAAGTTCTAGTTGCCTTTTTAATTAACCAAAAAATCGGGGGGCAACTAGGCTTCGTCCCCCGCTCTTTTTTTCTCAAAATCATTCGATCAAAATTATGAGAAAGCCATTGAACCAAAAAAAAAAAATATGCAAATTTCGTTTTGATTATTCCTCTGCGGAGAGCCAAAATCAAAACATGCATTGATTCAAAAACGCTCAGAAATTAAATAAAAAAAACAAGTTTTTTCAACTGAAAGTAAGGAGTGACATCAAAACTTAAAACGCACAGAAATTACTTCGTATATGAAAGAGGCTGCTTCCTCATCAACGCCCCGCTCTTTACGCTAAAGTTTTTTACTGTTTTAGAAAGAAGAATTGAGAGAAAGAGTCAAACTTTAGCGTAAAGAGCGGGGCGTTGATGAGGAAGCAGCCTCTTTCATATACGAAGTAATTTCTGTGCGTTTTAAGTTTTGATGTCACTCCTTACTTTCAGTTGAAAAAACTTGTTTTTTTTATTTAATTACTGCGAAGGAAGAGAATATATTCTTCCTAGAAACACGGATGAAAGATCTTAAGTGGAACTGGCCAGCCATGACAAAAAACAAAAAGAGACAAAAATTAAGGTTTGTTTTTTTTTATTAAGTTTTTTCTCTTTGTTGTTTTTAGAAACACGGAAAAATAGATATGTTTGTTTTCTTGGTCCACCAGCTTCAGAAACAGACACCACAATAAATGCACTCGTAAAAACACGATTTTGGCAGTTCAGCCCCTGTATTTTCATTAAATAAAAAAGTTAAAAAAAAAATAAAATAAAAAGTAACATAAAAACTTAGAACCAAAAAAACATATTTTCCGTACTGGAGGCGCCAGATCCCTTCTCAAACTTGCTTTTACACTGTGGCTTAACAGTGTTTAAAAATCTTTTTGTTCTAATTAACCCAGGTCTTTGTATTTGAGCAGTCATTGTTCAGATATTAGGAAAATACATCCAACTTTACAGTAAAAAGAAGCGGGAGAATTTATATAAAAGTTAGACCACCCCCTGTAAAAAAAAATATTTCTCTGCCTTCTAAAAGTGAATGTTATTCTTTAATTTCGTTTTGAAAATAGCTTAAATTTTATTCCTGATCGTTTTTGTTTTCACAGAGCTTGGTAAAATTTTACGGTTTTTGATAGCAACTTTTAGGATTTTTTTACATATTGGAGTGCAGACTTTTCATCAAGATTGCACCACTTGGGGGGGGGGGAGTTTTAATTCCTGTTTCTCACTTTATAGCAATATCTGCTTTGCAAATACTAATTACGAGCTACTTCAAAATCTATACATTTTGCATACTTACAATCAGTATGAATGAGAGACTTTTTGTTGAATGTCTTGTGATCAAAACTTCGGTTTTTAAAATTTCAGTATGTATCGACAAGGGTTGCTCTTTCATTTCAGTTTATTACAAAGTACTTTCTGATCTATGGTGTATTTAAATAGGAAGGAGGCAACTGCTCCCTCGTTTAATTCTGTTTCTTACATTCTATTTAAATTTTTGTACGACATTTCTTTGAATATGCCTCATTCTTGAAAACAATACAACCCTCCAGCTATTTATTAGAAAGTCTATAGAAGTGTCTATGGTGCTTTTAAATAGGAAGGAGGCAACTGCTCCCTCGTTAAATTCTGTTTCTTACATTCTATTTTAATATTTGTATGACATTTCTGTGATAATGCCTCATTCTTGAAAATAATACAGCCCTCCAACTATTTATTAGAACGGGGTGGGATCTGAAATATCGAAACCTAATTCTACAGTTGTAATTTCCGCAGTCTTTGAGATGTTTTTGTTGAGTAAAATTTTAATATAGGAATGTTCCCAAAAACATCAGCTGTGAGGTGAAGACTCGGGAAACACCCCAAATTAAAAAAAAAACACAACAAATTATAAAGTATATAAATTGGAAAATTTAGAATATTAGAACTCAATTCTAATTGAAAACAATTGTCCAAGTCGCACATTCCAGCAAGTAGTAAATTCCTGGTTGCGTTTAAGATGGCCTGCTTCCTCTTCACTTGTTGTGGAAGTCAGCATGCAAATATAATCCTCTTTGTAAAAAGAAAGAGATTTTCTGTGATAAGAGGGGCGGTATTATAATGCTAATGATTCAGCAAGAATGATAATTGTCCATGGAAAAAAAATACAGCTCTCAAATATCAGTAAGGAGGAGGCCAAGAATACCAAATATATCATACACTACTACTTCTACTACTAACAACTCACTGCAGCACCCAGCCACCTGAGGCCAACAGAGCTAAGCACGCTCCTCCATCCCAACTCATTCAAAACTTTCCTCTTTACACCCTCCCATGAAGTCCCTATTTCTTTTAAATCTTCCTTTATAACATCCTCCGACCCCAACTGCGGACGACTTCCGCTTAGCCTAGACGGTTGGCAGAAAAGAACAATCTTCGGCAATTTGTCATCCTTCATCCGCAAAACGTGCCCTAGCCATCTCAAACTTTCTCTCATTATAGCCCTGAAAAGTGGAATTGAACCACACTTTTCGCACAGCCTAGTGTTTGAAAAACGGTCAGTCAGCCGGGTACCCAAAACAATCTGTATGCAATTCTGTGGAAATTACTTGCATATAGAGTTTTCATATTCATAGTTTTCAGTGGGATTTCTTCAAAGAAATTTCTTCTTATTATAGAGCTCCAAGGATGCTGCTTTGGTGGTCTGGGGCAATGTCTCCTCTCTCCTGACGAACAAGAAAACAAAAAGAAATGTACAAAAGGAGAACAAGAAATGTTTCTACTTAAAAATGAGGGAAATAAAGTTCCAGATAGTACTTACCCACCACTACCCCTAAGAAATCTTCCCTGCGATGCTTATGACATCCACTTTCCAACCCTCCTCATTTTGTACCGGTTAGTATGCGATTGTTATCTCTCATGTTAAACACAAAAGTTTTTGTGCACTAGGGTGGGTGCTATTACTTCACATCAGAAATACCATATTAGGGGCATAGCCCTAAATTATTTCCCGGAATCAAGGAGGATTAAATATTAATTTTTACCCCATTCTTAAAAAAGAGAACTCATCTTCCATTTATCTGAAATATTTCAGAGTGTTAGAAACATTAGGCATATTATTAACCTTTTAACGTACAATTAAAATTCACCCACCTAAACTAAGACCCAGTGGCCCTTTTCTGTGCTGGCTGATACTCAATTATAAACCAACGAACGTAGTTTTATCTAGCTTAATGAATAAACTTAGTCAAATGATGCTTCGAAAAACTTTCTATATTAATTGTTTTTTTTTCTATGGATAACTATATGAACATTTGGATATCAAAATGTAGTATAAAATATTCATTTTTGAATTTTTGAAAGTGCAATCTTTAAGCAAAACTTTTCTACAGTGATGTCTTCAATATTTAAGTGTCAATTCCCCTGTAAAACAAGACGTCGGACATGTGCATAAACAGTAAAATTAAAAAATATTTCCATTTTAAATATCAGTAAAAACAAAGCTCTTATAGCATATGTCCCTTCCTCCTGGAAGGTATCCTTATGATGCTCACAAGGTACTCAACTTTCCAATATTTGTCCCAACAAGATTATGAATTTGTTATTTTTTGCTACTATAAAACAAGTTTTTTCTGGTGTAACTAAAGGCTTAAATTAAAACTTAAAACAAATAGGAACTATTCTCAATATTAGGGGGTTCCTCCCTCCTCAACCCTTCGTTCAGCACTTTAAAGTTATTTAGTGCTTCAATTTTTTTTTTTCAAATTCAACGGCCCTTGTATTTCAAAATTTGTACTTAAAGAATTAAAACACAAAGACAAACGTTAGCGTAAAGAAGAAGGGGTTGAGGAGGGAGTAGCTGTCTTCATGTACGGAGTAACTTTTGGTCATCTTAATTTTTAATGTTGCTCCTTACTTTCAGTTGAATTTTTTTTATTTAATTTACAATTTTCTCTCAAATCATGCCCGGTTCTAACTAAGACATTACGTTAGACACCCCCGAACCAACCCTCAATTTTTGCTGTTAAATTGAATGTCTAAATAATTGTAAATTGAGTGGTTGCGTTACGCTTTTACATTTTCCTGCTTATAGTTTAATTGTTCAATTTTTTGAAATAGATTTCTAAAAAAAAATGTAATGTTGGACTGTACTTTAAATTTTGGCTAAATTTGAATATATAGTCAAAATTTCCGTTAAAGAGTAGATTTGTTGAATTTTTTTCTTCATAATATTTAACTATGTAATTCTGAATAGTCCGAGTGTTATTGTGTATAATGTTATAATGATTGGAATTTTGAATTTATTTTCATTTTATTCGTGATTGAATCCATCATGACCTGTAAAGTAGATGTCAAAATAGGTTATAAAATTTCCATTTACTGAATAAAATTTCAATTTACTGAATAGATGAAAACATTGCATAATAGTAAGAAAATAGAAATATTTTAACTGAAAATAAATGATTAACAAAGCTCCTAGTATCCTTTGTCGCCTCCCCCCCCCCAAGGAAATATGCTAGCAAGGCTTGTGATGCAGCGTTAGAGGCAGAATTACTCCTCCTCCTAGCACCCTTGACAAAGGCCTAGGCCAAAAATATTCACTAGAACTAAGAAAGATTAGATATCAATTTCTACTTATCCCTACTCTACAAATACCCATGATTAAAAACTCAGTCTACATTTACCTGAATAATCAATGAGAATTAGGATATTTGAGCAGTATAAGGCACCCTTTAAGGCGTCTGACCTTGGTCTACAAAATTACTCACTACTCACCACTTCATAATTGCTATTGCTTAGTGTATATAATTTTGTGAAATATGAAAGAAGTAAATTCAGTTAAATTAAGATTTTAAATAAATGTCAAAGATATTTTCTGCAACATTACGGGAGATATCACTCCAAGGAAACCTTATTCGGGTTTGGTCTAAATGACAGGAAATAGAAGGTTAATTCAAACCCCTCTCCTTTAAAGAACCCTTTTCTGGATTAGTTTGAAAACTCATGGAAGATCGAACAATTTGGACATCGTAATGCACTCTTTGAAGCATCTCCCCACCCTCTCCTGCACACCGTCCTTCCTTCAAAATAGCAGACGCGCAATTATAAAATATAATTTCTCTAAAGATAATTTCCTGAAAAATCAAGTGAATTAGCCTAATTATATCAATTATTAAAATAAACGTCAATAAAAACAATTTATCTTATATGAACTACGTGACGAACTCGCCACTGTGTCAGGACTTCCACTTTCGAATCTCAAAATTCGGGGACAAGTTTTAAAAATACGGAAAATTTTCAGGGACAAGTCTTCAAGAATCGGGGAATTTTCGAAGGCACGATCAAAATGAAATTTTGTTGCAAAATATTTTCGAGCCAAAATTGGTTATAGCTTCATTTTCAGGCTCAAGTACGGCTTGGATCCGCGTAGTAAATCAAGTTTTTAACAGAGTAGGTTTTAGAGCCAGAGTACGGGATTGGAACCCATAGCTAAAAACGATTATTGCTGATTTTATGGATAATACCTCAAACTGTTTTCGACATTAGGGGGGGGAGTTGGGAGGGTGAAACCTAAAACTTGGAAAACACTTAGAGTGGAGGGACCAGGATGAAACTTTGTGGGGAAAACAAGCACAAGTCCTAGATACATGATTTACCTAACCGGAACAGATCCACTCTCTTCGGGGTAGTTAGGGGGGGGGGGGTTAATTCTGAAAAATTAGAAAAAAATGTGGTATTTTTAACTTACGAACGAGAGATCGGGTCCAAATGAAATTTGATATTTAGAAGGATATCGTTTCTCAGAGCTCTTACTTTAAATCATGACCGGATCTGGTGTAAACTTTGAAAGTAGTGAAAGTAGTTTAGATACATAATTAAATTCTTAATCATAATTAAGTTCTGTGAAATTCCCACTTCCTAGATGACAACATTAATATTATAAATTCTGAATATTTGCAGGAACTGAAAGGTTAAAATAGGTCAGTTCCTGTCACATGCTTCAATGTTTGTTTCCTTGTTTCAGTGTATATAAGCCAACATTTTAGATTATTTTATTCAGTTCTTATTCTGTTTCTGGTCCGCGAAGGAGTGCGTGATTTCAAATCCCACTTCTGACACCAAGAGAAGTAGTAGAAAAACTTTACAGAGTGGTGCAGCGGTTTTCGCCGGAGAGGATAGAGTTCTTACGATCCTCTGGATTTCAGTCTGCGGTTGTGTCGTGAGTTTATTTACCTTCCAATTTTGGTGGACTTCGCCATTGTCAGCTGTGGTTGGGGCGTGTAGACTTTCCGCTGAGAGCTGTTGCTGTTTTCGTCGTCGGGGATTCCAGTTTTGCCGTTCTAGTTGTTCCAGTTTTGTCGTTCCAGTTCTTCCAGCTTTGCCGTCCCAGTTCCAGCTTCCCACCGCAGAATCCGGTTTTAGAGAGAAAAAAGTGAAGAACTTCGAAGGACAATTTATGATTGTAAGTCATGCATTTTAAGTTCGCACACGAGCAGGAAATCTGTTAGGAGTGCTTAGTAAAAAAAATGTCTTGTTTTTAAAGCTTTACAATTTCTTTTAGTTAAGAGCGCAATTTCAATTTTAGATCCTTCTGATCCTGAATTTGATAGAGATATTGCTTTATTATTTTTGAATGATATAAAAAGTAAAGGTTTAAAAGCCCCTTTGAATTTTGATTCTACAAGTCGGGATTATAATCCGAATTCCTTAGTAAATTTTTTGACAACTGTGGGTAATTTAATGGCCAAAGAAAGTGCCAGGATAAATATGGAAGATATTTTGGGGGTTAATTTAACAGATATACCTATGGAGGGCAACAGCAACCAGGGTAGTATGAATCAAAGAGTAATTGGGTCAGTAATGGATCGCCTACTGAAAACGCACTTCTTAAAGAAAAGCAGGAATTTTATCAGCTACCGTAGATGCTGAATTTGGACAGGACAGATTAAGGGACTCCGTCAGAACTGGTCTGACGTAAAATGTGACCAGGGGAGAGGTAGATTTTTTTTTATATAGGATGTAAGGGTTACATGTATATTTTGGACAGATATTTTTGTGGAAATAAATATGATGAGAAATTTGTTATATGGCACTGAGTTGGAGGTGCAATGTCGAGCGAGACGAGGCTATATAAAAATAAGTTGTCTGTGTGTCTGTCGAGTGATTTCGTGTCATCACGTCGTCATAAAGTTAGTTGTCGTCATTTTTGTTATGACGATGACGTCATTAAAGGTATTTAAGAAAATCCTTCAAAGACAAAATTTTAATTGTAAAAAGATCGTGGACGGAAAAATGTTTAATTGTAAAATGACTGAAGAATCTACAATGGTAACAACGAAGGACGACCGGGACACAAATGACGACCGGGAAACAGGGAATATAAATGACGACCTTGACAATCAAAGAGAAATTACAGACTGGGACACCGGGACACAAATGACGACCGGGACACGGGAAATATAAATGACGACCGGGACACAGGGACACAACTAAAACGGGAACGCCGGTGGGCACAGGGGGGTATATAAATGACGATGGGGACACAGGGAATGTTCGATTAGCAATCACCATCAACAAAGCTCAAGGGCAATCGTTAGAATAATGATGTATAGATCTGAATACAGATTGTTTTTCCCATGGACAATTATATGTTGCATGTTCAAGAGTCGGTAAACCTGACAATCTTTTTATATGCACAGACAATGGGACAGCCAAGAATGTTGTATATTCGCCAGTTTTACGTAGTTAAAAACATATATATATATATATATATATATATATATATATATATATATATATATATATATATATATATATATATAGTTGTATGTATCTTTGTATGTTTGACGACCGACGTCATTGTAAGGAATGAGTGTTATGACGTCATGAATGTATTTTGTATGTTTGTAAATGACCTCATTATAAATATATAAGGCTTTGTATATGAAGTCATTATAAGTTTATAAGGATTGCTTTTCAAAGAGAATATCTATATATATAAAAATAAGTTGTCTGTCTGTGTGTCTGTCTGTGGATCAGGTGACGTCATGTTTCTGTGTTGACTGACGTCATGAAATTAGTTGTCGTCATTTTTGCTTTGACGGTGACGTCATTAACGGTATTTAAGACATTTGTTCACGGAAAAATGTTTAATAGTAAAATGACTGAAGAACCTACAATGGCAACAGCCGAGGAAGCTGCTCAACGAGTTTATGCCAAAAAACTTGCTGCTGATAGAGAAAGTAAGAAAAGAAAGCGTTCCGAGGAAAAACAAGAACAACAAGAAAACAGGCTTGCTGCTAAAGAACGCAAAACCGCGCAGTTAGATGAAAATCCACCTGGACAGCGAGAGTCAAAACATATCAAAACTGTAAATCCTACCATGGCAGAAGAAACAGCCGAGGAATCAAATCGAGCGAGAAGTTTTAGTATAAATTCTACAATGGCAGAAGAAACAGCAGAGGAAGCGGGTCAAAGAGATAATGCCAAAAGGCTTGCGGCTAAAAGAGAACGTAACAAAACAAAGCGTGCCGAGGAGCCACAAGAACAACGTGAAAACAGGCTTGCGGCTCAAAGAGAAATTACCATCTTTGTATGTTTGACTACCGACGTCATTGTAAGGATTGAGTATTATGACGTCATGAATGTATATTGTATGTTTGTAAATGACGTCATTATAAATATATAAGGCTTTGTATATGAAGTCATTATAAGTATATAAGGATTGCTTTTCAAAGAGAATATTTTCTATAAATATAAAGAGATACTATAAAGAGAATATAAATACCATGGCAGAAGAAACAGCCGAGGAATCAAATCGAGCGAGAAGTTTTAGTATATATTCTACAATGGCAGAAGAAACAGCAGAGGAAGCGGCTCAAAGAGATAATGCCAAAAGGCTTGCAGCTAAAAGAGAAAGTAACAAAACAAAGCATGCCGAGGAGTCACAAGAACAACGTGAAAACAGGCTTGCGGCTCAAAGAGAAATTACCAAAGGAAAGTGTGCCGAGGAATCACAAGAGCAACGTGAAAACAGGCTTGTGGCTCGAAGAGAAATTACCAAAAAAATCATGACGAGGAATCACATGAACAACGTGAAAACAGGCTTGCAGCTCAAAGCGATAATACCAAAAGAAAGCGTGCAGAGGCATTCAGGTACAGCCCAGTCGATGATTATAGCTTGAGTAGATGTGTTCAAATCGGGACTATGTCTAAAATTTGTCCCTAATGCAAGGCCTTGAAATTTAATAGTGAAACAATGGGAATGTGTTGTACCTCAGGAAAAGTTAAATTTCCTCAACTGGCTGCACAACCAGAACCATTGAAGCCTTTGCTTACTGGAACTAAGTCAGAATCTAAGCGTTTTTTATTAAACAACAAAAAATATAACTCATATTTCCAAATAACGTCGTTTGGTGCCCAAATCAAAAATAAACATCAATTTATTCCTATTTTCAAAGTAAAAGGGCAAACTTATTATAGAGCAGGGTCCCTTCTACAATTCTCATGGTGGAAATCATAAATTTTTACAATTTTATTTCATCATTAATAACAATTCTGAATTGATTGAACGTTGCGAACTTTCTCCTGACGGTGAAAGGACTATCGTCTCCCAATTGCTACATCTTTTCCACGAAAATAATGATTTAGCGTGCCTGTTCAAAACAGCAATCGATTTGATGCCTACTGATACGCAAAAAATTGTTATTTCCCCTGACAAAATGCCTACTGGCGAACATGTGCGTAGACACAATGCTCCAACTATCCACGAAGTGGCAATAATTATGGTCGGTGATCAGTTTTTACCTCGAGATATTATTCTTCTTAAGCGAAACGCTCAGTTGGTAAGAATTGCTGAAACTCATCGATGCTACGATGCCCTACAATATCCTATCATTTTTTGGGAAGGAGCCGACGGCTATCACTCTAATAATAAATTGATAGATCGATACCACTAACAAACAAAAGGATAAGAAATGCAGCGCACTGAATTATTATTCCTATAGACTAATGATTCGTCAGAATGAACATGATTATATTTTAAAATGCCGTCAAGTGTTTCACCAATAAATTGTTGACATATAATCAAAGATTGAAACAGAATGTTTGCTATTTATATGCATGAATATGCTCAAGATACTATTGCGTATTACAACGTTAACTGCTTTCTTTTCGTCATGTCAAAATGATTCTTTTGCAAAAAAAACTGTTGCATACTGAAGTGCCTTCGTATTAGACTTGGAATGCTAAAAGTATATCATTTGAACGTTGAAAACAGGGTAAGTCAGTCGATGGCCAACCATCCATCTTCAAAGATACCACGATAGGAAGACTCTACACCATTCACCCTAATCAACATGAAGGCTTCTTTCTCCGCCTGCTTTTGGTGAATGTACCCGGTCCGACGTCCTTCGAGTATTTGAGTACTGTAAACGGTACTATACATGACACTTACCGTAGTGCATGCCAAGCTCTGAATTAATTGGAGAATGACCAACACTGGGATAACTGCATCAATGACGCGTGCGAAACATCAACTCCAAGTCAAGTTCGTGCATTGTTTGGAATCATACTAACAACTTGCCCTCCTTCAGCTCCTGCAAAGTTATGGGAGAAATATAATTTGAAAATGACCGAGGATATACTTCATCGAAAGCGGTTAGAGACGTCAGATATAACCCTTGATTTTACATCGGAAATTTATACCTATATTTTAGTTATTATTAAAGATTTGTGCTGACGTAGGGCAAACAAAACTCTTTAGGATTTGGGAATGCCTTCACCTAATCGTAACGCTACTGTTTCAACATGTGTAGAAGCGGATCGTGAACAAAGTTAAAAAACGAGTGATCTATCGTCGTATGTACAAAATTATAACAAAGTTAAAAATTACAAACAGTTAACATCTGAGCATAGAGACATTTATGATAAAATCATGCATTGTGTTGATAACAACTTTGGAGAAATCTTTTTTTTGGATGCGCCAGGAAGTACTGGTAAAGCATTTGTGATAAAATTGATTCTGGCATGAATTTGATCAAAAAATAACATAGCGGTGGCAATTGCCTCTTCCGGAATAGCCGCAACGTTGCTGCCTGGTGGAAGAGCTGCTCATTCCGCTTTGAAATTGCCTCTGAATTTGCATTCTACAAAAACTACCACGTGCAATATTTCCAAATCATCTGGGATGGGTAAAGTATTGCAGCAATGCAAACTTATTATTTGGGACGAGTGCACAATGGCATATAAAAAATCGCTCGAGGCTCTGGAGCGATCATTGCGAGATTTGTGAGGAAATTCGAAACCCTTTGGCAGCACATTAATATTGCTTGTGGGAGATTTCAGGCAAACATTACCTATAATACCTAGATCAACCCCTGCGGACGAAATGAATGCTTGCCTGAAAAATTCTAATTTATGGGCACACGTAAAGACATTAAAATTAACTATACATATGTGTGTCCGATTGCAAAACGATGACTCTGGTGAAATATATTCAGATCAATTGCTGGCAATTGGAAACAGAAAACTCCTAGTAGACTCAATGTCAGGACGTACTCAACTGCCTGCTGAACTCTGTAATTTAGTGACGTCCAAAAATGAATTGGTTGAAAAGGTATTTCCGAACATCATATAAGAATCATAAATGGCTAAGTGAACGAGCGATTCTGGCAGCCAAGAAAAAAGACGTCCACGAAATCAATAATATTATTTTGACCAAGATTCGAGACCAGGCTGTCATTTACAAGTCAGTCGACACAGTTCAGGAACCAAATAAAGCGGTTAATTATCCATCTGAATTTTTAAATTCCCTGGATCTCCCAGGTTTTCCACCACACGTGCTACAGCTAAAAATAGACATACCAATAATACTGTTACGAAAAATTAAACCACCAAAGCTTTGTAAAGGCACGCAACTTGCCTTAAAAAAACAATGGAAAAATTAATAAAGGCAACAATCTTGACAGGGCCTTTTGAGGATGGGGCTGTTCTTATTCTTCATATTTCGATGATTCCAACGGATCTGCCTTTTCAGTTTAAAAGATTGCAATTCCCAGTTCGACTAGCATTTGCAATTACCATCAACAAAAAAAACAGCAATCATTAGAAAAACGCGGTATAGACCTTAATACAGATTGATTTTCTCATGGACAATTGTATGCTTCATGTTTGAGGGTCCGTAAACCTGGAAACCTATTTATATGCACAGACAATGGGACAGCGAATAATGTTTTTTATTCGCAAGTTTTACGTAGTTAATTTATAGTGTATATGTATATCTATCTATCTATCTATCTACATAAAAATAAATTCTGTGTATGCATGTTTGTTTGTTTGTAAGAAGAGGGTTTGCATATGACGTCATTATAAGTATATAAGGCTTTGTATATGCACAAACAATGGGACAGCGAAGAATGTTGTATATTCGCAAGTTTTACGTAGTTAAAAACACACACACACACACACACACACATATATATATATATATATATATATATATATATATACATATATATATATATATATATATATATATATATATATATATATATATATATAGATATAGTTTCTTTTTTTATTTTTTAGTTTATTTTAGTTTCTTCTTTTAATTAATTTGTTTTTTTTTTAGTTTTTTCTGCTTTTTTTTCTTTTTTACTTTTTCTTTTCAAGTTTTTTCTTTTCTTTTTTTAGTTGTTCTTTTTTCTTTAGGATGAGTTTCAGCAATTCTTACCAACTGAGCGTTTTGCTTATGAAGAATAATATCTCGAGGAAAAAACTGATCACTGACCATAGTGATTGCCACTTCGTCGATAGTTGGAGCATTGTATTTACGCACATGATGGCCAGTAGGTGTTTTGTCAGCGGAAATTACAATTTTATGCGTATCAGTAGGCATTAAATCGATTTCTGTTTTGAACAGACGCATTAAATTATTATTTTTGTAAAAAAGATGTTGCAATTGGGAAACGATAGTCCTTTCAAACTCGGGAGAAACTTCGCAACGTCCATTCAATTCTGAATTTCTATCACTGATGAAGTACAGTTGTAAAAATATATGATTCTTGCCTGAGAATGGTAGAAGGGACCCTGGTCTATGATAAATTTGCCCCTTTACTTTGAAAGTAGTCATGAATTGATCTTGATTGTCGATTTGGGCACCAAACGCCGTCATTTGTAAACATGAGTTAAATTTTCTGAAGTTTAATAAAAAACACTTAGATTCTGACGTAGTTCCAGTAAGCAAAGTGTTCTATGGCTCTAGTGGTGCAACCAGTTGAGGAAGTCTAACTTTTCCTGAGGCGCAACACATTCCCGTTGTTTCACTATTAAAATTCAAGGCCTTGCAATAGGGACAAATTTTAAACATGGTCCCGATTTGAACGTATTTACTCAAGCTATAATCATCGACTGGGCTGTAGGCCTACCTGAATGCCAGGCGATAGTTTTCAGGTCACTCTTGTGATTCCTCTGCACGCTTTCTTTTGGTAATTTCTCGTTGAGACGCAAGCCTGTTGTCACGCTGATGTTGTGATTCCTTGGCACGCTTTCTTTTCTTACTTTCTCTATTAGCCGCAAGTCTTTTGGCATTAACTCTTTGAGCAGCTTCCTCGGCTGTTTTTTCTGCCATTATAGGATTTATACTAAACTGTCTCTTTGAATTAACTCTTTGAGCAGCTTCCTTTGCTGTTTCTTCTGTCATTTTAAGATCTATAATAAAAATTTCTCTTTGAAAGGCCTTCTTATATACTTATATTGACGTCATATACAGTAAAAATATGAGGTCAGTCGACAAACAACTTCATGACGGCGTAACGCTCAATCCTTATAATGACGTCATTCGTCAAACATGACGTCAGTTGAGAGTGTACAAACATGACGTCAGTGCATAAACAACTTTCTATATATATAAAAATAAGTTGTCTGTCTGTCTGTGGATCAGGTGACGTCATGTTTCTGTGTTGACTGACGTCATGAAGTTAGTTGTCGTCATTTTTGCTATGACGGTGACGTCACTAACAGTATTTAAGACATTTGTTCACGGAAAAATGTTTAATTGTAAAATGACTGAAGAACCTACAATGGCAACAGCCGAGGAAGCTGCTCAAAGAGTTTATGCCAAAAAACTTGCTGCTGATAGAGAAAGTAAGAAAAGAAAGCGTTCCGAGGAATCACAAGAACATAAAAAAAACAGGCTTGCAGCTGATAGAGAAAGTAAGAAAAGAAAGCGTGCCGGGGAATCACAAGAACAGCAAGAAAACAGGCTTGCGGCTAAAGAACGCAAAACCGCGCAGTTAGATGAAAATCCACCTGGACAGCGAGAGTCAAAACATATCAAAACTGAAAATGATAGCGATGATGATTGGGTTTGGGATTTTAACTTGGATAAGGTCATCAATGCCTACCAGATTGACGTTAAAAAACAAAGGTTCGTCGATATGTAGTTCATAGTGACGCCGAAAAATAAAGAAGAAAAAGAAAACTGAAAAAAGAAAAAAGGTAAAAAACTAAAAAAAAAACTAAAATGAAAAAACACTCAAAGAGAAATTACAGACCGGGACACAAATGACGACCGAGACAGAGGGAATATAAGTGACGACCGGGATCCTCAAAGAGAAATTACAGACTGGGACACCCGGACACAAATCACGACCGGGACATCTATATATAAATGACGACCGGGGCAGAGGGACACAACTACAACAGGGACGCCGGGGGCACAGGCCGGATATATAGACACCGGGACACAAATGATGACCGGGACACCGGGACACAGGGAATATAAATGACGACCGGGACACTCAAAGAGAAATTACAAACTGGGACACCGGGACACAAATGACGACCGGGACATAGGGAATATAAATGACGACTGGACACAGGGACACATCATTAGAATAATGAGGTATAGATCTGAATACGGATTGTTTTTCCCATGGACAATTATATGTTGCATGTTCAAGAGTCAGTAAACCTGACAATCTATTTATATGCACAGACAATGGAACAGCGAAGAATGTTGTATATTCGCATGTTTTACGTAGTTATAAACATATATTTATATCTATCTCTATTCACAGGTGGGACACAGGGACACAACTACAATGGCGGGTAACTAATATGGCGCGTAACGACTTACGCGCGCGGGGGGGCTTGGGGGGGCGCGAAGCGCCCCACCAACTAGGTGTTGGTTAGCCCCACCAACAGCTAGTTTATATATATATATCTATCTTATATATATAAAAATAAGTTGTCTGTGGGTCTGTCGAGTGACGTCATGTCATCATGTCGTAATGAAGCTAGTTGTTGTCATGTTTGTTATGACGATGACGTCATTAAAGGTATTTAAGAAAATTGTTAAAAGACAAATTTTGAATTGTAAGAAGAGCGTGGACGGAAAAATGTTTAATTGTAAAATGAATGAAGAACCTACAATGGCAACAGCCGAGGAAGCTGCTCAAAGAGTCTATGCCAAAAAACTTGCGGCTGATAGAGAAAGTAAGAAAAGAAAGCTTGCCGAAGTAGCTGAGTTGGTAAAGCGTTATGTTCCAGGTTCCAGGTCCGAGAGGCTCCGGGTTCGAACCTTGGCTTTAGCATTAATATGAAAGAAGAAAAAAAAAACTAAAAAGGGTAAAAACTACAAAAGAAACTCAATACTGAAAAAACTATGAAAGCTAAAAAACTAAAAAAAAAACTAGAAAAACTAAAAAAGGTAAAAAACTAAAAACTAAAAAAGAAAAAAAACTAAAAAAACTAAAAAAAGGTAAAAACAAAAAAAACTAACAAGAAAAAAAACAAAAACCAATAAAAAAAGTAAAAAAACTAAATACTGAAAAAGAAAAAAAACTAAAAAAAGGAAAAAACTGAAAAATAAAGGAGAAAAAGAAAACTAAAAACCGGGACACAGGGAATATAAATGACGACCGGGACACTCAAAGAGAAATTACAGACTGGGATACTGGGACACAAATAACAATCGGGAGATATAAATGGCGACAGGGACACTCAAAGATAAATTACAGACCAGGGACACCGGGACACAATGAATATAAATAATGACTGGGACGCTCAAAGAGAAATTACAGACTGGGACACTGGGACACAACTAAAAGGGGAACGCCGGTGGGCACAGGGGGATATATAAATGACGATGGGGACACAGGGAATGTTCGATTAGCAATCACTATCAACAAAGCTCAAGGGCAATCATTAGAATAATCAGGTATAGATCTGAATACGGATTGTTTTTTCCATGGACAATTTTATGTTGCATGTTCAAGAGTCGGTAAGCCTGACAATCTATTTATATGCACAGACAATGGGACATCGAAGAATGTTGTATATTCGCAAGTTTTACGTAGTTAGAAACATATATATATATATATATAATTATTATATGTATATATATATATATATATATATGTATATATATATATATATATATATATATATATATATATATATATATATATATATATATATATATATATATATATATATATATATATATACATATATATACATACATATATATATATATATATATATATATATATATATATATATATATATATATATATATATATATACATATATATATATATATATATATATATATATATATATATATATATATATATATATATATATATATATATATATATATATATATATATATATATATATATATATATATATATATATATATATATAAGAATAATATCTCGAGGAAAAAACTGATCACCGACCATAGCGATTGCCGCTTCGTCGATAGTTGGAGCATTGTATTTACGCACATGATGGCCAGTAGGCGTTTTGTCAGCGGAAATTACAATTTCATGCGTATCAGTAGGCATTAAATCGATTTCTGTTTTGAACAGACGCATTAAATTATTATTTTCGTAAAAAAGATGTTGCAATTGGGAAACAATAGTCCTTTAAAACTCGGGAGAAGTTTCAAAACGTCCATTTAATTCTGAATTTCTATCACTGATGAAGTACAGTTGTAAAAATTTATGATTCTTGCCTGAGAATAGTAGAAGGGACCCTGCTCTATGATAAATTTGCCCTTTTACTTTGAAAGTTGGCATGAATTGATCTTGATTGTCGATTTGGGCACCAAACGCCGTCATTTGGAAACATGAGTTAGATTTTCTGATGTTTAACAAAAAACACTTAGATTCTGACGTAGTTCCAGTAAGCAAAGTGTTCTATGGCTCTAGTGGTGCAACCAGTTGAGGAAGTTTAACTTTTCCTGAGGCGCAACACATTCCCATTGTTTCACTATTAAAATTCAAGGCCTTGCAATAGGGACAAATTTAAAACATAGTCCCGATTTCAACACATCTACTCAAGCTATAATCATCGACTGGGCTGTAGGCCTACCTGAATGCCAGGCGATAATTTTCAGGTCACTCTTGTGATTCCTCGGCACGCTTTCTTTTGGTAATTTCTCGTTGAGACGCAAGCCTGTTGTTGCGACTGTGAACACGCTGTGAACTAGCGGCTGATAGAGAAAGTAAGAAAAGAAAGCTTGCCGAAGTAGCTGAGTTGGTAAAGCGTTATGTTCCAAGTTCCAGGTCCGAGAGGTTCCAGGCTCGAACCTTGGCTTTAGCATTAATATGAAAGAAGAAAAAAAAACTAAAAAAGGTAAAAACTACAAACAAAAACTCAAAAGAAAATACTAAAAAAAAACTATAAAAGCTAAAAAACTAAAAAAAAATAAAAAAAAACTAAAAAAGGTAAAAAACTAAAAAAGAAAAAACTAAAAAAACTAAAAAAAGGTAAAAACTACAAAAAAAACTAAAAAGAAAAAAAAAACAAAAACCAATAAAAAAACTAAAAAACTAAATACTGAAAAAGAAAAAAAAAAACTAAAAAAAAGAAAAAAACTGAAAAATAAAAGAGAAAAAGAAAACTAAAAACCGAGACACAGGAGATATAAATGACGACCGGGAAACTCAAAGAGAAACTACAGACTGGGATACTGGGACACAAATAACAACCGGGAGATATAAATGGCGACCGGGACACTCAAAGATGAATTACAGACCGGGACACAGTGAATATAAATAACGACTGGGACGCTCAAAGAGGAATTACAGACTGGGACCCTGGGACACAACTAAAACGGGAACGTCGGTGGGCACAGGGGGATATATAAATGACGATGGGGACACAGGGAATGTTCGATTAGCAATCACCATCAACAAAGCTCAAGGGCAATAATTAGAATAATCAGGTATAGATTTGAATACGGATTGTTTTTCCCATGGCAAAATTTTATATATATATATAACTACGTAAAACATGCGAATATACAACATTCTTCGCTGTTCCATTGTCTGTGCATATAAATAGATTGTCAGGTTTACTGACTCTTGAACATGCAACATATAATTGTCCATGGGAAAAACAATCCGTATTCAGATCTATACCTCATTATTCTAATGATGTGTCCCTGTGCCCGGTCGTCATTTATATTCCCTATGTCCCGGTCGTCATTTGTGTCCCGGTGTCCCAGTTTGTAATTTCTCTTTGAGTGTCCCGGTCGTCATTTATATTCCCTGTGTCCCGGTGTCCCGGTTATCATTTGTGTCCCGGTGTCTATATATCCGGCCTGTGCCCCCGGCGTCCCTGTTGTAGTTGTGTCCCTCTGTCCCGGTCGTCATTTATATATAGATGTCCCGGTCGTGATTTGTGTCCGGGTGTCCCAGTCTGTAATTTCTCTTTGAGGATCCCGGTCGTCACTTATATTCCCTCTGTCTCGGTCGTCATTTGTGTCCCGGTCTGTAATTTCTCTTTGAGTGTTTTTTCTTTTTAGTTTTTTTTTTAGTTTTTTACCTTTTTTCTTTTTTCAGTTTTCTTTTTCTTCTTTATTTTTCGGCGTCACTATGAAGTACATATCGACGAACCTTTGTTTTTTTAACGTAAATCTGGTAGGCATTGATGACCTTATCCAAGTCAAAATCCCAAACCCAATCATCATCGCTATCATATTCAGTTTTGATATGTTTAGACTCTCGCTGTCCAGGTGGATTTTCATCTAACTGCGCGGTTTTGCGTTCTTTAGCCGCAAGCCTGTTTTCTTGCTGTTCTTGTGATTCCCCGGCACGCTTTCTTTTCTTACTTTCTCTATCAGCTGCAAGCCTGTTTTCTTGATGTTCTTGTGATTCCTCGGAACGCTTTCTTTTCTTACTTTCTCTATCAGCAGCAAGTTTTTTGGCATAAACTCTTTGAGCAGCTTCCTCGGCTGTTGCCATTGTAGGTTCTTCAGTCATTTTACAATTAAACATTTTTCCGTGAACAAATGTCTTAAATACTGTTAATGACGTCACCGTCATAGCAAAAATGACGACAACTAACTTCATGACGTCAGTCAACACAGAAACATGACGTCACCTGATCCACAGACAGACAGACAACTTATTTTTATATATATAGAAAGTTGTTTATGCACTGACGTCATGTTTGTAAACTCTCAACTGACGTCATGTTTGACGAATGACGTCATTATAAGGATTGAGCGTTACGCCGTCATGAAGTTGTTTGTCGACTGACTTCATATTTTTACTGTATATGACGTCAATATAAGTATATAAGAAGGCCTTTCAAAGAGAAATTTTTATTATAGATCTTAAAATGACAGAAGAAACTCCTATCGTGGTATCTTTGAAGATGGTAGGTTGGCCGTCGACTGACTTACCCTGTTTTCGACGTTCAAATACTTTATTTTTAGTATTCCACGTGTAATACGAAGGCACTTCAGTATACAGCAGTTTTTTTGCAAAAGAATCATTTTTGCAAAGCGAAAAAAAAGCTGATAATGTTGTATCCGGTGGATTCAGGACTCTTTGTTGCACGTTGGTTTCCGTGAAATAAACACGTTGACCATTCTGTAAATGTACCGCTAAGTGAACAACAGCTGGACTACGTTCATGTATCGGAAATGAAAGAATTCGCCAAACAGCTTCATTACTGCTTATGTATCTTCCAGCCTGATATTGTACGATTTCGTCGAAATCTTTGATTTCGGGCTGCAAGCCAAAAACTGCCATGTCACTGCCTTTGTTGACGTATTTACATATGTATTTGATTGCCTTTACGGAGTTACAGTATTCAACGTTTATGTGTGCATTAAATATTTTTGATAATAATGGGGAATATGGAACAACCCACTGGTTATCTACTTCGATGGTGGTACCGTTACGCTTCTTTATTATTGCTGTTTTACCGTCATCTTCAGTAGATCTTCTTCTATATTGTGGGTAACCATCATTGCCAGTAATTGTGTTTGATACTAAAAGTCGAGGATATTGCTTTGTGCACCTTCCTTTGGCCATGCATGGTGAATTTTCGTTCAGTGCACCGCAAGGTCCATATATCATATTTTTTACAATAATATCATGTAACCGCTTATCGACATTTTTATCAGGTATTTCAGCGGAAATCACATCATCAATTTCGTTCGAAGTAATTTTTTTATGTAGCTAGATTAGTATATGTGCGTGTGGCAAACCTCGTTTTTGCCATTCCACTGAGTACATCCAGTATCGCACTGACCCAAACACTTCAAGTTTTACTATGTAGTTTATCAGTGATTTCCACTTTTGCCGGAAGACACGGGCTTTAATGTCATGCCTATGAACCGCCGATTGTCCTTGAAGTAAAAGCTGCAGTATCTCACGACCATAGAGACGAACATACGCAATAGCATCTTGAGCATATTCATGCATATGACGGGGACTGCCAGCATATGACGAAGGTAAAATTGTTAATCTTCCAACGTTTGTGGTATTACCGTCATTTATAACTGCATCTCGCAAATGAATGTATTGTTCAGAGCGGAGCTTGGTCTGATTCAGGCGGATATATAGCAAACGTTCTGATTCAATTTTAGCATACATATCAACGACAAATTGGTGAAACAATTCACGGCATTTTAAAATATAATTTTCTTCATCCTGCCGAATCATTAGTCTATAGGAATAATAATGCATTGCACTGCATTTCTTATTCATTTCTTTGTTAGTGGCTGGATTCATGAATTTAATATTAAAGTGATAGCCGTAGGCTCCATCCCAAAAAATGATAGGATATTGTAGGGCATCGTAGCATCGATGAGTTTCAGCAATTCTTAACAACTGAGCGTTTCGCTTATGAAGAATAATATCTCGAGGTAAAAACTGATCACCGACCATAACGATTGCCACTTCGTCGATAGTTGGAGCATTGTATCTACGCACATGTTGGCCAGGAGGCGTTTTGTCAGCGGAAATAACAATTTTATGCGTATCAGTAGGCATCAAATCGATGGCTGTTTTGAACAGACGCACTAAATAATTATTTTCGTGGAAAAGATGTTGCAATTGGGAAACGATTGTCCTTTCAACGTTGGGAGAAATTTCGCACCGTGCATTCAATTCAGAATTTCTATCACTGATGAAGTACAATTGTAAAAATTTATGATTCTCGCCTGAGAATGGTAGAAGGGACCCTGCTCTATGATAAATTTGCCCTTTTACTTTGAAAGTAGACATAAATTGATCTGGATTTTCGATTTGGGCTCCAAACGACGTCATTTGGAAACATGAGTTGTATTTTATGATTTTTGACAAAAAACGCTTAGATTCTGACGTAGTTCCAGTAAGGAAAGTCTTCAATGGCTCTGGTGGTGCAGCCAATAGAGGAAGTTTAACTTTTCCTGAGGCGCAACACATTCCCATTGTTTCACCATTGAATTTCAAGGCCTTGCAATAGGGACAAATTTTAGACATTGTCCCGATTTGAACACATCTACTCAAGCTATAATCATCGACTGGGTTGTACCTGAATGCCAGGCGATAACTTTCAGGTTGCTCTGATTCCTCGGCACGCTTTCTTTTCTTACTTTCTCTATCAGCAGCAAGCCTGATTTCTTGCTGTTCTTGTGATTCCTCGGCACGCTTTCTTTTCTTACTTTCTCTATCAGCAGCAAGCCTGATTTCTTGCTGTTCTTGTAATTCCTCGGCAGGCCTTCTTTTTTCACTTTCTCTTTTAGCAGCAAATCTGCTTCCGCGTTGCTCTGGTAGTTCCTCGGCACGCTTTCTGTTCTTTCTTTCTCTATCAGCCTCAAGCCTGTTTCCTTGCTGTTCTTTTGATTCCTCGGCACGCTTTCTGTTCTTTCTTTCTCTATCAGCCTCAAGCCTGTTTCCTTGCTGTTCTTTTGATTCCTCGGCACGCTTTCTTTTCTGACTTTCTCTATCAGCAGCAAGTTTTTTGGCATAGACTCTTTGAGCATCTTCATCGGCTTCTGCCATTGTAAGTTCATCAGTCATTTTTAACTTAAACATTAATAGATTTCTACGTGAACATATGTCTTAAATATCTTGAATGACGTCATCGTCAAAGCCAAAATGACGACAACTAATTTCATGACGTCAGTCAACACAGAAACATGACGTCACCTGACGTTAACTACGTAAAACTTGCGAATATACAACATTCTTTGCTGTCCCATTGTCTGTGCATATAAATAGAATGTCAGGTTTAACGACTCTTGAACATGCAACATATAATGGTCCATGGGAAAACAATCCGTATTCAGATCTATACCTCTTGTATTAATGCTAAAGCCAAGGTTCAAACCTAGAGCCTCTCGGACCTAGAACCTGAAACATAACGCTTTACCAACTCAGCTACTTCGGCTTGAATACATTCGATTTGAGCAGCTTCCTCGGGTGTTGCCATTGTAGGTTCTTCAGTCATTTTACAATTAGAAATTTCTCTTTCAACGGTCTTCTTACAATTAAAAATTTGTCTTTGAACGATATTTTTAAATACCTGTGTCCTGGTCGTCATTTATATTCCCTGTGTCCCGGTCGTCATTTGTGTCCCGGTATCCCAGTCTGTAATTTCTCTTTGAGTGTCCCGGTCGTTCTTTATATTCCCTCTTTCCCGGTCGTCATTTGTTTCCCGGTCGTCATTTGTGTCCCGGTCTGTAATTTCTCTTTGAGTGTTTTTCTTTTTAGTATTTTTTAGTTTTTTACATTTTTTCTTTTTTCAGTTTTCTTTTTCTTCTTTATTTTTCAGCTTCACTATGAAATACATATCGCCGAACCTTTGTTTTTTTAACTAAAATCTGGTAGGCATTGATGACCTTATCCAAGTCAAAATCCCAAACCCAATCATCATCGCTATCATTTTCAGTTTTGATATGTTTTGACTCTCGCTGTCCAAAAAAGTTTTTTGGCATAGACTCTTTGAGCATCTTCATCGGCTTTTGCCACTGTAAGTTCATCAGTCATTTTAAACTTAAACATTAATAGATTTCTACGTGAACATATATGTCTTAAATATCTTTAATGACGTCACCGTCATAGCAAAAATGACGACAACTAACTACATGACGTCAGTCGACACAGAAACATGACGTCACCTGATCCACTGACAGACAACTTATTTATATATATATAGATATATGTATATATATATATATATATATATATATATATATATATATATATATATATATATATATATATACTACTACTACTACTACTGTTTATTTCAAAGATACTTGATTATTAAAGAAAGTCTGATGTCTAACAACGTTGTCTGCTAATCTCCCAACTTGTTTTATTTTTTAAGCTTTTTGCATATTTTTAATCTTGTTGTTAAAATATATACAGATATTTTCACAGTTACCAGCCACCAGGTCCCCAGGTAACCGGAAAACGGTGTTCAATTTCTAACAACGAGTTCTACTAAGCTTTAAAATTTTAGTTTTCTTTTTCAAGGTACTTAATTTTCTTATCCCATTGTTAAAATATATACAAATATTCTTGCAATTATCAGTGTTTTTTGCTCTTTCCACAATTTAACGTTTTTCAATACTGTGTCTGTTCAAAGATAATGGACTATTGAAGCTATTCCAAAGATACTCTCAAGAACAACCAACCCGGTTTAACAAATGAATATAGCTAAGGCCTTATTGTCAAGCATAATTTTAACCCAGTTTAATTTTCTTTGTCAAATTAGTAGATATCCCATGTTTAAAGATATGATAATGTTCTTGAGACTCTTTAGAGGGCCAAATTAGATAAAAGCTCAAACAGCAAACTAGTTTGGTATCTAAACACCACATTGAAGCATACCTTCATGGGAAACACATGCGATATTGAACTTCTATTTAAATTTTCATCTATGAAAATCTTGAATTTTATATTACTTAAAGAATAAATCAATAGGTAAGGTATATATAATTCAAAACTACATACATAAGAGCCATTATCTCAAAATCGCATGTCCATTTTTGAAGTTTTGTTTACAAACTGGAGGTAAATCCCTACATTATAGCTGTTTTTATAGGAAAAATTGGGTCAATGAACCACCTTTCAAAAGTCATTGCGCTCGCTCCTATTGAGTATTATCACCTAAATATAGAAATTATATTCTTGTTTGAATACTGGCGTATAAGTAGTGATCGAACTTGTTAGAGGAATTGTAACCGGCCATGCTAATGATGTATGCATGGGACGTATTTTCCCACCATTACTAGCATTGCTTTTGTTGTGAGTTTATCATCTCTTTCATCAATTCCTAAAAGTTCCAAATTAATAGACCCAGTGATTCCGGAATTCTACCCTTTCAATAACTCGTATACACATAAATTGTTTTGATTTAGTTCAACACTCTCCTAACAATTCTCTGAAAGGCATGCCTGAATGCCTTTCTTCTTTTTGGAAAGTAAATGTTTCTCAAAAAATAAACTATATATAAACTATAGCCTAAATTAAAGCGCTTGTCTTCCTGGTTTCGAGGGCTATTATATTCCAAAAGGCATAATTGCTATACCTTTCAACGTTGCTGAAGATAATAGTTTTCTCAAAATTTTGTTCGGGTATTGTTTTGGAAAATGATGGGCATGGGGGTGCTTACCTACAAATCGCTTTTGACACTTAAAAACGGCACCCAGGACACATCTTGCTCCCCATGTCCTAGGGCTCTGGTGAGTTTGGTCACTCCATGAGGAATTGTTATATATTCGTAAGACTATTTTAAATAAAATAGCTATTCACAATTTTTATCAGATGCGTTTGGGGAAAAAAGGGCGATGGGAGAGGGGGACTGTGCTAGTTGCCTTCCACCACTTTCAACTTTTAATATCAATCAGAACATATTATCTAATTTCTATTAAATGACTCTCATTTAAAGTTCATATGACTGCCCCTACGATAAAAATCTGATATGCTCACGGGGTACAACTTACAGCACTTGCTCCCATGTCCTTAGGGGTTATTTCAACCCAGAAGGTCTTGTTAAAAGATATTTTAGATTATTCTGAATAACATAACTATATAAATAAATCCATCGGATGCATTTCAAAAAGAGGGCAAGACCGTTTCCAGGGAGAGGGGGCTAGGAGGTTAGAACCCCCGCCCCAAAATATTTGTTCAACTTGTAAAAGCGTAATAAAAATGAATATAAACAAAATTTGATGGTTTTTTAAAGTTTTTATCCCTCCCCCAACCCCCCAAATAAAAAATTCGGGATAAATGCTCCTCAATTAATTTTGACATGAAAAGTGGCACTAGAACTTATGATTTCCAATCCAAAAAGCCCCCTCCAAAGTGCATAGGACCACTCCTTCCATTAAATCCTTATATGCTAATAATGGGCAACAATTATAAATTTTAGCCAGGGCTCTGAGAACTATAGAGGTTGTCATTCTCATAGACATAATTTGTTGAACCTTTAACTATTTTGAAAAAATAGCCAGCTCAAAATTCCAATTGGATATGTTTAGGGAAATGATGGGTATGGGAGGAGGGGAGAGTTATCCTCCAATTTACTTTCGATTATTAAAAACGGCTTCAAAACTTTTGATATTCAATTGAATGAGCCCCTTTCAAAGTATATACGACAACTCCTTCTATATGGAATGCCCAGGTCTGAGAAATGATACATTATGCCTACATCGCTCATTACATAGGCAATGCTGTTGCCCTGTATATGATTTAGAAAATACCTGTTGTTTTTAAAGTTGTTCGTTACTAAGTCGGATTCATTGAGCTGACAAGGAATTGATTGATGTGGTCTATTGCAAAAGAAGTTTTCACAGATGACCTTATGTCTAAATTGAGGTCCTTCATATTTTTGGTGAAACTCCGTGGAAACATAAAAGAAATGTATCTTTCTTTTATCTTTTGCGATCATGCATCTGCGAGGCAATCAAAGAACAATATATTCATTGTGGCGGCCAGTTTTCTTAGTCTTAGTTAAATAAATAAGTGTAGTCGGTTTGCTTTATGGAGTTTTGTAATATGGTCACTAAACTAAAGTCAATCCGAAAAAAAACTTGAAAGAAACAAATTTTGAGTTAACCTCGTTATTTGTTGATTTTAAGTTCTTACATAAGACGGTAAGCTTTTTCCAAGTAAAAGTGACATCTTTATCAGTTTTGTTTTTGCTCATAGACTTTATAAAAAGAGGACATTGTAAGATTCTCCCAGTAAACATGTCAGAGCTATTTATATTTCGATACTTGTCAAAGAATATACATCGTTGTTCCTTATTTACTCGTGCATAGAAAAAAAACATGTTGTTCACGTGGGATGATATGTATAGACCTCTCTTGCAAGAGAGAGGCAAGAAAAAAGTCGGTTGTTTTTACTGAACTCAAAATAGAAACACTTTTGAATTGTGTGAGATAGTGACCCTTATACTTAAAGCAAACAATAAATCAGAGTGTAAGGAGTTTTGTCCATCAGATGTAAGTTTTTGTCAGAGTGTAAGTTCTGTCCCCCCAGCCTCCCACCTTTAATTCAAATTGAAACTTATTGTATAGTTTGTGACCACTTTATATACTTACTATTCATATTCATTTTGAGTTCTTATATCTATCTTTATTATTAGTCGAAAAAAAGATTCCTACTTTTAATTTCGCTCATTTTTATATGATATTGAATTTGATCATCTGTTTTTTTAGTTTTTTTGGATCATCTCTATCACCATCAATTTGCTTGCTTGGTTTTACCTCGGCTTGTCTTTTGTCATTATGAAATACCTATTGCCGAACCTTTGTTTTTTTTAACTGAAGTCTGGTAGGCATTGATTACCTTATCCAAGTCTATGTCCGAAACCCAATCATCATTGCTATCATTTTCCAGGTTGATTTTCTTTTAACTGCACGGTTTCGTGTTGCTCCAGTGTTTCGTCTTGGTGTTCAACTTTTGGTAACATTTGACATTTGACATTTGGTAACATTTGATACTAATTGAAGCTTGGACAAAACTTCTTTGTGTACCTGGCACTCTAAAGCTCAACAATTTCTAATAAACCTCAACTTTTGGATTTCTGTTTTAAGGTTTTCGAATTACTTTAATCCATTGTCAAAATATATTGAAATATTTGTGCAATTACCAGTTTTTTACATTTTAAACAATTTAATAAAATTGGAAGAGCCTCAATTTTATTTAATACTTATTATTCAAAAAAATTATTATTGAATACTTGATTAAGACAGAGTGGTAGAGAAAATGAAAAAGAATTGAAACCTCTTTTTTTAGTTTTTTTTAAATGATTGCTTTTTTGTCTTTTTCTTTTTTTTAGATTAATGACGTTTTCTCAGTTTTTCTGTTATTTTAGTTTCTCTTTTTTATTTTTGTTTAGTTTATTTTTTTTAATTTGTAGCCTTTTTTAGTTTTTTCCTTTTTTTAGTTTTTATTTTTTAGTTTTTTTTAATTTTTTTAACTTTTTTTTGTTTTTTTTTGTTTTTAGTTTTTTACCTTTTACAGTTTTTTATTTTTTTCCCTCTTTTTTAGCTTTCTATTTCTTCTTTATTTTTGAGTTTTTTCTCCTTTCTTGTATTTTCTTTTTTTAGTTTTTTTCTTTTTTAGTTTTTTCTTTTTTCTTTTTTTAGTTTCTTATTTCTTTACTTTTTTCCTTTTCTACTTTTTTGTCTTTTTCTTTTTTTCGTTTTATTTATTCTTTCTTTTTTAGTTTCTTTCTTCTTTACAGTTTTTCTTTTTTAGCTTACTCAGTTCTTTTGTTTTTTGTTTTTTCTTTTAATTTTTTTGATTTAGTTTTTTAACTTTTTAGTTATTTTTATATTTTTTCTTTTATAACGGTAATAACGTGTAACGGTAAAAATAGTGTAACAGACGGACATACATACTACTTATTTTTATATATATATAGATTTATATATATATATATATATATATATATATATATATATATATATATATATATATATATATATATATATATATATATATATATAGGAGAGGTGGGTACAGTGGAGCAGTCTGCTACAGTGGCGCACTTGATCCCACTGCCACCTGTAATTAGATTAAATTAAAAAAAAAATACGCACTAGGAGGGCAGTCACATGGTCTATGATCGTCAGCCATTTTCAATTTTTTGGGGCAATTGCAGTTTTTGAGGTATGTGATTAAGTGCTTTGAAAAATAAAATCTTGGACAAATGGAAAATATTTTTTGACTTTGCTAAGGTTTGTAGGCTACAAATAGTGTCGAATTCTGGCGAATATTAGTTCATCTGGAAGCTTCAACATTTCTAAACATAGTGCAGCCATCTGTTTGTCTCTCGGTCATTATTTCAAATTTTGGTTCACAAAATGGATAAAAGAGGGCGTTTCGGCTACAGTGGCGCATTTTGGTGGAGGGTATAGCTTCGCACCCCAAAATTTTTTAAATTCATAAACTTCACGCGGTAGGTAGCCTATATGATAGTTTTGATTCCTACTACTACTACTACAAACTCGCCGCAGCCTTAAGCCGCCTGAGACCGACACACCGGCGAACACTTCTCCTCCATACCACCTGTTTAAGGCTTCTGCCCCAAAGATTTTGGGTAATTTCTTGTGATCTCGTCCCAGTCTAACCTGGGACATCCTGCCCCCCCTTCAGACCACTAAGTAGAACTAATCTAGGAATTCAATCGCCCAGGTTAGGCTGGGGTTCTAGGTTAAGCTCGGTTCAGGTTAGGATACAAGTTCTAGAAGTTCAGTAACAAAGGCTACATCCCCCAAACATTAAATATTGGTCTTTTGCAGAATGCCTAATGAAGCAGAGCGTATGAAGCCTGCCGTGCACGTGGTACTGGAATTGAAGCTTTCACAACGGGCTGCTGCCAAAAAATACGAGATCCCAGAGACAACACTCAGTCGATATGTAAATAAGGCTCGCAACGCGTCGGAAAATAAAAAGCTGACTTTAAAATTTGAGCCGAATTACCAAGTCCGTCAAGTGTTAACTGATGAACTTGAACAGCAACTTCACGATTATTTGATAAAGGCATGCAAAATGCACCATGGTTTGACACGGCTCAACGTCCGCCAGTTCGCTTTCGAAATTGCAAAGATGAACCAATTGAAGGTACCATCAACATGGCATGAGAAAAAGATGACGGGAAAAGACTGGTATTACAGTTACATGAAACGCTTCCCAGACCTGTCTATCCGCAAAGCGGAGGGAACAAGCTTGGCCAGAGCCACGGCATTCTACAGAACAACTGTAAACGAGTTCTATGACAAGTTGGAGACTGTTATGAATCAGTTTAAGTTTCAGCCTAGTGATATTTATAACTTAGATGAGACGGGGGCAACAACAGTGCAGAGACCACCAAATGTGATAGCACCCAAGGGGCACAAACAGGTGGGCCAAGTGACTTCTGCTGAGCGAGGCGAACTGACCACAGTCTGCTGCACCATCAATGCTCAAGGTAATTTCTTGCCACCTTACTTCGTCTTCCCAAGGAAAAGATTTGGCTCCCAGTTGATGAATGGTGCACCACCAGGTAGTGGCGGTAGCGGTTCTGCCAAAGGATGGATGACATCTGACATCTTCCTGCTTGTCCTCGAACAATTTGTGAAACATGCCCGCTGTACAAAAGAGAGACCCATATTGCTGATAGAAGACAACCACTCTTCTCATGTGTCGATCCAGGCCATTTAGTACTGAAAAGATAACGGGATAGTGGTTCTGACTTTGCCACCCCGCACCAGCGGAAAGCTACAGCCACTGGAGAGAACAGTCTACAAATCATTCAAAAACTACTACAACATCGCCTGCAATGACTGGATGGTCAGCAACCCCGGAGAGACGATTGGCATCTCTATCATCGCTCAACTTGTTGGAAAGGCCTTCCAACTTTCCTTCACACAGAAAAACATAGTCAGTGGCTTTGCTGCTACTGGGATTTTCCCCTTCAACCGCCTACTTTTCACAGACGACGATTTTTTCGCATCAGCTGTGACCGACAGACCAAACCCTAATCCCAGCGCAGCTCCAGAGGCCGAAGAAGTCGAGCAAGAATTGAAAAGTCATAACGAAGCGGGTCCAAGCTCTGCCTCCCCGAGCACTGCCTCCAAAACCGCCGTTACACCCGAAGCTGTAAGGCCCTACCCAAGAGCGCCCCCTAGGAAACTGCCAGAAGGAGCTCGGAAGAGGAAGAAAACCATCATTGCCACGGATACCCCAGTGAAAGATGCTTTAGAGAAAGAATTCATGGAAAGGGAGGCAAAGAAAAAGGCCAAGACTTCTAAGATTAACCCCAAGACAAAGAAAGCCGTTGTCCAAAAGCCAGTGCCAAAAAAACAGGATGTCCAACCTAAGAAAAAGGGCAGTGCTGCTGGACACTTTGCTAAATTTGACCGCAATTTCAAGAGAAACAGTCTTGTAAAGACCCTGTTTTCTGATTCTTCGTCTGATGATGACTTTTGTGACTCTGCCACAAAAGGCAATAGTAGCTGTGATAGTGATGAAAGCCTCCACTGTGGCCTTGAAGACCAAAACGATTTTTTGTGTGACGATGAAGTCTGTGTTCGAGATTATGTTCTTGTTTGCGAGGGGGAGATAAAAAAGAACAAAATTTACTCCGTGGGCGAAGTCCTCTCTGAGTCCAGCCTTGACATTGAGCTCATGTATATTAAGAGAATGGTTCCTTTCTACAAGTTCATCAGGACCAGAGAAAATAACACTTTCAGCAAGTCGAGTGTCGAAATGAAGCTTCCTGCTCCGAATATTTCTGGTGGCACAGAAATACAGGCGGAGCAACTGGTCTTCTCATTGACCTGACTGCTTACAATATTAACTAGTGCGCCTTCTTCTTTTATTTTCAGTTCATTATTTTTTATTTCCTTACTCATTATACGAAGTATTCATCTTTTAGGTATTTTCAGTTCATTATTTGTACTTCCTTACTCATTAAACGAAGTATTCATCTTAGCAGTTTGATTGCGCCACTGTTCCAGATGGGTGCGCCACCGCTCCAGATGGGGTGCACCATAGTTCCCGTGTATCGGAAACAATGGCGCGAAAAGTGGCTGTCAGAAAACATGACTCCATCAAAAACTGGTTCAAAGAAGAAGTGTGAAATAAATCACCAGTGTAGAATAATAAACTGCCTGCACAACAGTTTAAATGTCGTCCGAAAATGTTAATATTTGCCCAAGTTACGATGCTTTGACCTGAAAGTGCGCCACTGTACCCACCTCTCCCCTATATATATATATATATATATATATATATATATATATATATATATATATATATATATATATATATATATATATATATATATATATATATATATATATATATATATATATATATATATATATATATATATATATATATATATATATATATATATATATATATATATATATATATATATATATATATATATATATATATATATATATATATATATACTAGCTGTTGGGGTGGGGCACCCCAACACCTAGTTGGTGGGGCACTTCGCGCCCCCCCGCGCACGTAAGTTGTTACGCGCCATTTAAGTTACGCGCCATTGTAGCTGTGTCCCTGTGTCCCACCTGTGAATAGAGATAGATATAAATATATATTTTTAACTACGTAAAACATGCGAATATACAACATTCTTCGCTGTCCCATTGTCTGTGCATATAAATAGCATTTATATTTATATGTCTGTGCATATACAAAGCCTTATGTACTAATAATGACGTCATTTGCAAACGCTCTTTTTACAAACAAAAAAAAACATGCATACACACAACTCGCTTCGCGCCATCCCAACACCTAGTTGGTGGGGCGCTTCGTGCCCCCCCAAGCCCCCCCGCGCGCGCAAGTCGTTACGCGCCATATTAGTTACGCGCCATTGTAGCTGTGTCCCACCTGTGAATAGAGATATATATAAATATATATTTTTAACTACGTAAAACTTGCGAATATACAACATTCTTCGCTGTCCCATTGTCTGTGCATATAAATAGCATTTATATTCCCTGTGTCCCAGTCGTCATTTGTGTCCTAGTGTCCCAGTTTGTATTTTCTCTTTAAGTGTCCCGGTCGTCATTTATATTCCCTGTGTCCCAGTGTCCCGGTTGTCATTTGTGTCCCGGTCTGTAGTTTCTATTCAAACAATCCCTGTGTTTCAGTCGTCAATTATATATCCCGCCTGTGCCCCCGGCGTCCCCGTTGTAGTTGTTTCCCTGCGTCACGGTCGTCATTTATATTCCCGGTCGTGATTTGTGTCCGGGTGTCCCAGTCTGTAATTTTTCTTTGAGGTTCCTGGTCGTCATTTATATTCCCTCTGTGACGGTCGTCATTTGTGTCCCGGTCTGTAATTTATCTTTGAGTGTTTTTTCTTTTTAGTTTTTTTAGTTTTTTACATTTTTTCAGTTTTTTTTTCTTCTTTATTTTTCAGCGTCACTATGAAGTACATATCGCCGAACCTTTGTTTTTTAACTTAAATCTGGTAGGCATTGATGACCTTATCCAAGTCAAAATCCCAAACCCAATCATCATCGCTATCATTTTCAGTTTTGATATGTTTTGACTCTCGCTTTCCAGGTAGATTTTCATCTAACTGCGCGGTTTTGTGTTCTTTAGCCGCAAGCCTGTTTTCTTGCTGTTCTTGTGATTCCTCGGCACGCTTTCTTTTCTTACTTTCTCTATCAGCTGCAAGCCTGTTTTCTTGCTGTTCTTGTGATTCCTCGGCACGCTTTCTTTTCTTACTTTCTCTATCAGCAGCAAGTTTTTTGGCATAGACTCTTTGAGCAGCTTCCTCGGCTGTTGCCATTGTAGGTTCTTTAGTCATTTTACAATTAAACATTTTTCCGTGAACGCATGTCTTAAATACCATTAATGACGTCACCGTCATAGCAAAAATGACGACAACTAACTTCATGACGTCAGTCGACACAGAAAAATGACGTCACCTGACACACAGACAGACACACAGACAGACAACTTATTTTTATATATATACTAGCTGTTGGGGTGGCGCTTCGCGCCACCCCAACACCTAGTTGGTGGGGCGCTTCGCGCCCCCCCAAGCCCCCCCGCGCGCGTAAGTCGTTACGTGCCATAATAGTTACGCGCCATTGTAGTTGTGTCCCTATGTCCCACCTGTGAATATAGATAGATTTATATATGTGTTTCAAACTACGTAAAAATTGCGAATATACAACATTCTTGGCTTTCCCATTGTCTGTCCATATACAAAGCCGTATGTACTAATAATGACGTCATATGCAAACGCTCTTTTTACACATAGACTCTTTGAGCAGCTTCCTCGGCTGTTGCCATTGTAGGTTCTTCAGTCATTTTACAATTAAACATTTTTCCGTGAACGCATGTCTTAAATACCATTAATGACGTCACCGTCATAGCAAAAATGACGACAACTAACTTCATGACGTCAGTCGACACAGAAAAATGACGTCACCTGACACACAGACAGACACACAGACAGACAACTTATTTTATATATATGCTAGCTGTTGGGGTGGCGCTTCGCGCCACCCCAACACCTAGTTGGTGGGGCGCTTCGCGCCCCCCCAAGCCCCCCCGCGCGCGTAAGTCGTTACGCGCCATATTAGTTACGCGCCATTGTAGTTGTGTCCCTGTGTCCCACCTGTGAATATAGATAGATTTATATATGTGTTTCAAACTACGTAAAAATTGCGAATATACAACATTCTTGGCTTTCCCATTGTCTGTCCATATACAAAGCCGTATGTACTAATAATGACGTCATATGCAAACGCTCTTTTTACAAACAAACAAACATGCATACACACAACTCGTTTTTATATAGATAGATAGATAGATAGATACAATACAAATTAACTACGTAAAACTTGTGAATATACAACAGTCTTCGCTGTCCCATTGTCTGTGTTGCAATCTTTTAAATTGAAAAAGCAGATCCGTTGGAATCATGGGAATGCGAGGAATAAGAACAGCCTCACCCTCATAAGGCCCTGTCAAGATTGTGGCCTCTATTAGGTTTTCCATTGTTTTTTTTTACGGCAAGTCGCGTGCCATTGCAAGCTTTGGTGGGTTGATATTTCTTAAAAGTATTATTGGTACGCCTATTTTTAGTTGTAGCACGTGTGGTGGAAACCCTGAAGGATCTATGGAATTTAAAAATTCAGATGGATAATTAACCGCTTCATTTGGTTCCAAAACTGTGTCGACTGACTTGTAAAGGACTGCCTGGTCTTGAATCTTGGTCAAAACAATATTGTTGATTTCGTGGACGTCTATATTTTTGGGTGCGAGAATCGCTCTTTCACTTAGCCATTTATTATTTTTATAATTTTTTAGAATATTCGGAAATACTTTTTCAATCAATTCATTTTTGGACGTCACTAAATTACAGAAATCAGCAGTTAGTTGTATACGTCCTGAAATTGAGTCTACTGGGAGCTTTCCGTTTCCCATTGCCAGCAATTGATCTGAAAATGTTTGACCAGAGTCATCGTTTTGCAATCGGACACGCATATTTGTAGTTAAGTTTAATGTTTTTACGTGTGCCCATAGACTCTTTGAGCATCTTCATCAGTCATTGTAAGCTTAAACATTAATAGATTTCTACGCGAACATATGTCTTATATAACTTGAATGACGTCACCTTCAAAGCAAAAATGACGGCAACTGATTTCATGACGTCAGCCGAAACATGACGTCACCTGATCCACAGATCCACAGACAGACAGACAACTTATTTTTATATATATAGATATATATATATATATATATATATATATATATATATATATATATATATATATATATATATATATATATATATATATATATATATATATACTAGCTGTTGGGGTGGCGCTTCGCGCCACCCCAACACCTAGTTGGTGGGGGCGCTTCGCGCCCCCCCCAAGCCCCCCGCGCGCGTAAGTCGTTACGCGCCATAATAGTTACGCGCCATTGTAGTTGTGTCCCTATGTCCCACCTGTGAATATAGATAGATATATATATATGGTTTTAACTACGTAAAACTTGCGAATATACAACATTCTTTGCTGTCCCATTGTCTTTGCATATAAATAGATTGTCAGGTTTACCGACTCTTGAACATGCAACATATAATGGTCCATGGGAAAACAATCTGTATTCAGATCTATACCTCATGATTCTAATGATTGCCCTTGAGCTTTGTTGATGGTGATTGCTAATCGACCATTCCCTGTCCCGGTGTCCCGGTCGTCATTTACATCCCCCTGTTTCCCCCGGTGTCCCCGTTGTAGTTGTGTCCCTGTGTCCCGGTCGTCATTTATATTCCCTGTGTCCCGGGTCCCGGTCGTCATTTGTATCCCGGTGTCCCGGTCTGTATATACATTCGTTTTTTAGTTTTGTTTTTCTCCTTTATTTTTTTCCTTTTTTTTTCTTTTTTAGCTTATTTAGATTTTTAGATTTTTTAGTTTTTTTATTAGTTTTTAGTTTTTTTTTCTTTTTAGTTTTTTTGTCCCGGTCGTCATTTATATCCCCCTGTTTCCCCCGGTGTCCCCGTTGTAGTTGTGTCCCTGTGTCCCGGTCGTCATTTATATTCCCTGTGTCCCGGTCGTCATTTGTATCCCGGTGTACCGGAGTTGTGTCCCTGTGTCCCGGTCGTCATTTATATTCCCTGTGTCCCGGGTCCCGGTCGTCATTTGTATCCCGGTGTCCCGGTCTGTATATACATTCGTTTTTTAGTTTTGTTTTTCTCCTTTATTTTTTTCCTTTTTTTTTCTTTTTTAGCTTATTTAGATTTTTAGATTTTTTAGTTTTTTTATTAGTTTTTAGTTTTTTTTTCTTTTTAGTTTTTTTGTCCCGGTCGTCATTTATATCCCCCTGTTTCCCCCGGGTCGTCATTTATACTCCCTGTGTCCCGGTGCTTTGTTGATTGCTAATCGAACATTCCTTTTGTCCTGGTCGCTTTCTCTTTGAGTGTCGTCATTTATTTTTTTCTTTTTTAGTTCTTTTAGTTTTTACCTTTTTTAGTTTTTTTTAGTTTTTAGTTTTTTTAGTTTTTTACCTTTTTTTAGTTTTTTTAGTTTTTTTTAGTTTTTTAGCTTTTTTATTTTTTTTATTAGTTTTTAGTTTTTTTGTAGTTTTTGCCTTTTTTTTAGTTTTTTTAGTTTTTTAGCTTTTTTATTAGTTTTTAGTTTTTTTTGTAGTTTTTGCCTTTTTTTAGTTTTTTTAGTTTTTTAGCTTTTTTATTTTTTTTATTAGTTTTTAGTTTTTTTTTGTAGTTTTTGCCTTTTTTTTCTCTTTGAGTGTCGTCATTTATTAGTTTTTTCCTTTTTTTTTTTAGTTTTTTATTGGTTTTTACCTTTATTTTAGCTTATTTTTCAGTTTTTTCCTTTTTTTTAGTTTTTTTTATTTTTTATTTTTTTTAGTTTTTTACCTTTTTTTAGTTTTTTTAGTTTTTTAGCTTTTTTACTTTTTTTATTAGTTTTTAGTTTTTTTTTGTAGTTTTTGCCTTTTTTTAGTTTTTTCACTTTTTTTTTTAGTTTTTTATTGGTTTTTACCTTTATAGTTTTTTTAGTTTTTTAGCTTTTTTATTTCTTTTATTAGTTTTTAGTTTTTTTTGTAGTTTTTGCCTTTTTTTAGTTTTTTCAGTTTTGACGTCACCTAATCCAGTTTTTTCAGGTGACGTCACCTGACACATCCATCCATCCATCCATCCACAGACAACTTATTTTTATATATATAGATATATATATATATATATATATATATATATATATATATATATATACTGGCTGTTGTTTGCACCTAGTTGGTTGGGCACTTCGCGCCCCCCCAAGCCCCCCCGCGCGCGTAAGTCGTTACGCGCCATATTAGTTACGCGCCACTGTAGTTGTGTCCCTGTGTCCCACCTGTGAATATAGATAGATTTATATATGTGTTTCAAACTACGTAAAAATTGCGAACATACAACATTTTTGGCTTTCCTACTACTGGGAGCTTTCCGTTTCCAATTGCCAGCAATTGATCTGAAAATGTTTGACCAGAGTCATTGTTTTGCAATCGGACATGCATATTTGTAGTTAATTTTAATATTTTTACGTGTGCCCATAAATTAGAATTTTTCAGGCAAGCATTCATTTTGTCTGCAGGAGTTAAACTACGTAAAAATTGCGAATATACAACATTCTTGGCTTTCCCATTGTCTGTGCATATACAAAGCCGTATGCACTAATAATGACGTCATATGCAAACGCTCTTTTTACAAACAAACAAACATGCATACACACAACTCGTTTTTATATAGATAGATAGATACAATACAAATTAACTGCGTAAAACTTGCGAATATACAACATTCTTCGCTGTCCAATTGTCGCTGCATATAAATAGATTGTCAGGTTTACCGACCCTCGAACATGCAACGTACAATTGTTCATGGGAAAAACAATCAGTATTATGATCTATACCACATTTTTCTAATGATTGACCTTGAGCTTTGTTAATGGTGATTGCAAATGCTAATCGAATTGGGAATTGCAATCTTTTTAATTGAAAAGGCAGATCCGTTGGAATCATAGGAATGCGAGGAATAAGAACAGCCTCACTCTCAAAAGGCCCTGTCAAGATTGTGGCCTCTATTAGGTTTTCCATTGTTTTTTTTTACGGCAAGTCGCGTGCCATTGCAAAGCTTTGGTGGGTTGATATTTCTTAAAAGTATTATTGGTACGCCTATTTTTAGTTGTAGCACGTGTGGTGGAAACCCTGAAAGATCTATGGAATTTAAAAATTCAGATGGATAATTAACCGCTTCACTTGGTTCCAAAACTGTGTCGACTGACTTGCAAGGGACTACCTGGTCTCGAATCTTGGTCAAAACAATATTGTTGATTTCGTGGACGTCTATATTTTTGGGTGCGAGAATCGTTCTTTCACTTAGCCATTTATTATTTTTATAATTTTTTAGAATATTCGGAAATACTTTTTCAATCAATTCATTTTTGGACGTCACTAAATTACAGAAATCAGCAGGTAGTTGTATACGTCTTGAAATTGAGTCTATCGTATCATAAATGTCTTTTTGTTCCGACGTTAACTTGGAAATGTTATTTTGTAAATACGATAATAGATCACTCGTACTGTAACTTTGTTCACGATCCAATTCTACACATGTCGAAACAGCAGCGATACGGTTAGGTGAAGGCATTCCCAAATCCTGAAGAGGTTGGTTTGCCATACGTACGCACAAATCTTCTATAATAACTAAAGTGTAGTTATAAATTTCTGGTGTAAAATCAAAAGTCATATCTGACGTCTCTAACTGTTTTCGATGGAGTATATCTTCGGACATTTTTGACTTATATTTTTCCCATAACTCTGTAGGAGCTGATGGAGAGCAAGTGCAAGAATTTGAATTGGGATTGACGTTTCGCACGCGTCATTGATGCAGTTATCCCAGTGTTGGTCATTCTCCAATAAATTCAGAGCTTGGCATGCACTACGGTAAGTGTCATGTATAGTACCGTTTACAGTTCTCAAATACTCAAAGGATGTCGGACCGGGTACATTCACCAAAAGCTGGCGTAGAAAGAAGCATTCATGTTGATTGGGGTGAACGGTGTAGAGTCTTACTATCGTGGTATCTTTGAAGATGGTAGGTTGGCCGTAAACCCACTGGTTATCTACTTCGATGGTGGTACCGTTGCCATTGTAGGTTCTTCAGTCATTTTACAATTAGAAATTTCTCTTTCAACGGTCTTCTTACAATTACAAATTTGTGTTTGAACGATATTCTTAAATACCTATGTCCTGGTCGTCATTTATATTCCCTGTGTTCCGGTCGTCATTTGTGTCCCGGTATCCCAGTCTGTAATTTCTCTTTGAGTATCCCGGTCGTTATTTATACTCCCTCTGTCCCGGTCGTCATTTGTGTCCCGGTCTGTAATTTCTCTTTGAGTGTTTTTTCTTTTTAGTATTTTTTAGTTTTTTAAATTTTTTCTTTTTTCAGTTTTCTTTTTCTTCTTTATTTTTCAGCTTCACTATGAAATACATATAGCCGAACCTTTGTGTTTTTAACTAAAATCTGGTAGGCATTGATGACCTTATCCAAGTCAAAATCCCAAACCCAATCATCATCGCTATCATTTTCAGTTTTGATATGTTTTGACTCTCGCTGTCCAGGTGGATCTTCATCTAACTGCGCGGTTTTGCGTTCTTTAGTCTCAAGCCTGTTTCCTTGCTGTTCTTTTGATTCCTCGGCACGCTTTCTTTTCTGACTTTCTCTATCAGCAGCAAGTTTTTTGGCATAGACTCTTTGAGCATTTTCATCGGCTTTTGCCATTGTAAGTTCATCAGGCATTAAAAACTTAAACATTAATAGATTTCTACGTGAACATATATGTCTTAAATATCTTTAATGACGTCACCGACATAGCAAAATGACAACAACTAACTTCATGACGTCAGTCGACACAGAAACATGACGTCACCTGATCCACAGACAGACAACTTATAGGAGAAAAAGGAGAAAAAAACTCAAAAATAAAGAAGAAAAAGAAAACTAAAAAAGAGGGAAAAAATAAAAAAACTGTAAAAGGTAAAAAACTATAAACAAAAAAAAAGAAAAAAAGTTAAAAAAATTGAAAAAAAATATATATTAAATAAATACAATTAAATAAATATACATATATATATATATATATATATATATATATATATATATATATATATATATATATAAATATATATATATATATATATATATATATATATATAAATATATATATATATATATATATATATATATATATATATTATATATATATAAATATATATATATATATATATAAATATATATATATATATATATATATATATATATATATATATATATATATATATATTATATATATATATATATATATATATATATATATATATATATATGTGTGTGTGTGTGTGTGTGTGTATTTAACTACGTAAAACTTGCGCATATAGAACAATCTTCGGTGTCCCATTGTCTGTGCATATAAATAGATTGTTAGATTTACCGACTCTTGAACATGCAACATATAATTGTCAATGGGAAAAACAATCCGAATTCAGATCTATACCTCATTATTCTAATGATTTCCCTTGAGCTTTGTTGATGGTGATTGCTAATCAAACATTCCCTGTGTCACCGTCGTCATTTATATATCCCCCCTGTGACCCCCGGCGTCCCCGTTGAAGTTTTGTCCATGTGTCCCAGTCGTCATTTATATTCCCTGTGTCCCGGTCGTCATTTGTGTCCCGGTGTCCCAGTCTGTAATTTCTCTTTGAGTGTCCCGGTCGTCATTTATATTCCCGGCGCCCCGGTTGTCATTTGTGTCTCGGTATTCCGTCTGTAATTTTTCTCAATATTCTAATGATTGCCCTTGAGCTTTGTTGATGGTGATTGCTAATCGAACATTCCCTGTGTCCCGGTCGTCATTTATATATCCCTCCTATGGCCCCTTGCTTCCCCTGTTCCAGTCTTTGCGCCACCCCAAAACCTAGTTGGTGCGGCGCTTCGCGCCAAACAAACCCCCCCCCCCACGCGCGTAAGTCGCTACGCGCCATTGTAGTTGTGTCCCTGTGTCCCACTTGTGAATATATATATATATATATATATATATATATATATATATATATATATATATATATATATACTAGCTGTTGGGGTGGCGCTTCGCGCCACCCCAACACTTAGTTGGTGGGGGTGCTTCGCGCCCCCAAGCCCCCCCGCGCGCGTAAGTCGTTACGCGCCATATTAGTTACGCGCCATTGTAGTTGTGTCCCTATGTCCCACCTGTGAATATAGATATATATATATATATATATATATATATATATATATATATATATATATATATATATATATATATATATATATATATATATTATATATATATATATATATATATATATATATATATATATATATATATATATATATATATATATATATATATATATATATATATATATATATATAATATATATATATATATATATATATATATATATATATATATATATATATATGTTTTTAACTACGTAAAACTTGCGAATATACAACATTCTTTGCTGTCCCATTGTCTGTGCATATAAATAGATTGTCAGGTTTACCGACTCTTGAACATGCAACATATAATGGTCCATGGGAAAACAATCCGTATTCAGATCTATACCTCATGATTCTAATGATTGCCCTTGAGCTTTGTTGATGGTGACTGCTAATCGACCATTCCTGAGTCGCCATCGTCATTTATATATCCCCCTGTGCACCCCGGCGTCCCCTTTGTAGTTATGTCCCTGTGTCCCGGTCGTCATTTATATTCCCTGTGTCCCGGTCGTCATTTGTGTCCCGGTGTTCCAGTCTGTGATTTCTCTTTGAGTGTCCCGGGCGTCATTTATATTCCTTGTGTCCCGGTGTCCCGGTCGTCATTTATATCCCCCTGTGCCCCCCGGCGTCCCCATTGTAGTTGTGTCCCTGTGTCCCGGTCGTCATTTATATTCCCTGTGTCCCGGTCGTCATTTGTATCCCGGTGTCCCGGTCTGTATATACATTCGTTTTTTAGTTTTGTTTTTCTCCTTTATTTTTTCATTTTTTCTTTTTTTTCTTTTTTAGTTTATTTAGATTTTTAGATTTTTTAGTTTTTTTTTATTAGTTTTTAGTTTTTTGTAGTTTTTACCATTTTTTTACTTTTTTATATTTATTAATATTTTTTTAGTTTTCTTTTTCTCTTATTTTTCAGTTTTTTTTCCTTTTTTTTAGTTTTTTCTTTTTAGTTTTTAGTTTTTTTTTTTGTTTTTTACCTTTTTTTAGTTTTTTTAGTTTTTTTAGTTTTTTAACTTTTTTAGTTTTTTTATTAGTTTTTAGTTTTTTTTAGTTTTTGCCTTTTTTTAGTTTTTTCAGTTTTTTTTAGTTTTTAGTTTTTTACCTTTTTTTAGTTTTTTTTTAGTTTTTTAGCTTTTTTAGTTTTTTTTCTTTTAAGTTTTTTTTGTAGTTTTTACCTTTTTTAGTTTTTTTTCTTCTTTTGTATCAGTGTGAAATAATTCAGACGTCATATGCGGACAAACACGACGTCACTCGACAGACAGACAGACAGACATAACCCACAAACAACTTATTTTTATATATATTTATTCATATTTTTTTAGTTTTCTTTTTCTCTTTTATTTTTCAGTTTTTTCCTTTTTTTTAGTTTTTTTCTTTTTAGTTTTTAGTTTTTTTTTCAGTTTTTACCTTTTTTTAGTTTTTTTTAGTTTTTTTAGTTTTTTAGCTTTTTTAGTTTTTTTATTAGTTTTTATTTTTTTTTGTAGTTTTTGCCTTTTTTTATTTTTTTCAGCTTTTTTTAGTTATTAGGTTTTTATCTTTTTTTTAGTTTTTTTAGTTTTTTAGCTTTTTTAGTTTTTTTTTCTTTTTAGTTTTTTTTGTAGTTTTTACCTTTTTTAGTTTTTTTCTTCTTTTGTATTAGTGTGAAATAATTCAGACGTCATATGCGGACAAACATGACGTCACCTGATCCACAGATCCACAGATCCACACACAGACAACTTATTTTTATATATATAGATATATATATATATATATATATATATATATATATATATATATATATATATATATATATATATATATATATATATATATTTATATATATATATATATATATATATATATATATATATATATATATATATATATATATATATATATATATATATATATATATATATATATATATATATGTGTGTGTGTGTGTGTGTATGTTTTAAATACGTAAAACTTGTGAATATACAACATTCTTCGCTGTCCCATTGTCTGTGCATATAAATAGATTGTCAGGTTTACCGACTCTTGAACATGCAACATATAATTGTCCACGGGAAAAACAATCCGAATTCAGATCTATACCTCATTATTCTAATGATTGCCTTTGAGCTTTGTTGATGGTAATTGCTAGTCAAACATTCCCTGTGTCCCAGTCGTCATTTATATATCCCCCCTCTGCCTCGCGGCGTCCCCGCTGCAGTTTTGTCCATGTGTCCCGGTCGTCATTTATATTCTCTGTGTCTCGGTC